>NC_092235.1:7246504-7346504 GCF_036320965.1 Panulirus ornatus | reverse complement strand
ACCGCATCCTGCCATCATCACTATATTGATGTTTCATCTTCACTACAGCTAGTGCTTCAACTTCACTATGTTAATGTATCATCTAGGATATTAGATCAATGAGGAAACAAGAGTCGACTATATTTTTGTGTGGCTTCACTATATTTTTGCAAGTGCTGGTCTATGAAAGTTTACTTCGTCAAGTAAATCACTCATCTCACCAGATCGCAGAAATGACTCACGTCCGCGCTGCCCATCGGTACCCTGGCAAGGAATCCTTCCTTGAATTTTTCGAGGCTCACATCCAGCAAACCGGGGCTGTTAAAGATTGTATAAGCCGAACTGAGCTATATTTGCGATACTGTGAATTCTGCGAAGGGTTCGGGTACGAGAAAGCTGCCGTCCTGAACGTCGGCAGAACACTGGGACGGTGGGGCATCAAGGCAGATCGCAGACTTGGAGGACGCAACGGCCGCCACCAGGAGTACGCCTACACCAGAATTGCCTGGTTGTCCAGCAGTGAGGGCCTGGCCCAGGGAGGAAAGCGGTGCCTTCCAGAAAGCCAAAGGCCTTCCAGGAAGAGATCACGTCTGGATATCGAACCCGTGCACGAGAGAGTAGTGGTGAAGATCCAGACTCGGCATCAAGATGATGATGACCTGTGCGAAGGCGGACCCAGCGAGGAAACTGGTGTAGTTGACACAGGAGCAGCCGCCATCCCCATCAATGTTTCTTTGGCTCCCACCAAACAACGGGGCAAAGTGATGCCTACCACTGAATTGGTGACCTTGATCCCCTACTTCTATGGGGATGAATCAGGCCTGGTGGATCCCGACGTACTCGTACTGGTCGTCGATGAAGACCCTGATGTGTCCGTCGCTGCGACTGGAGGATCAGCAGCACCTGCAGCAGCAGCCGACCCTAAAGCTGAAGCGGACGTGTTGAAGATTAAAGTCCACACCACCAACATTCATCCCTGAAATTCCTTGAACCTTAAGTTCCCGTCGTTGAGATTGGAGAAGCTGCTCCTCCTCCAGCAGTCGACCCTGTTATACCCGGTCCTCAGAAGACACTTCCTATGGCAAAAGTTTTCATTCAGTTGCAAATTATTGACAAACTATTGTACGAATAAAGCGGTTACCATAAAGGATCAAATCGTTAGGAAAAGTTCCTAACATTTATGAGTCCCATCCATAGCGATGAAAAAAAAATAACAAAAATACATCCGTTCTGTTGGGGGCCATAAACATGGCACAAATGGACCCTAAGTCGAACTGCTGACCTCCTAGTGGTAGGGTCCGGGCAACTTTGAGGGAACATTAACCCTCAAAGGCTAACAGCAGTCGCACAAAAGCAATAAAAATTAATCATTATTAGTCATTTACAATAATCACAGACGATGGTTATAGCCTCGCCCAATTATCATCTCATTCGCTGTGAACGAAATCATAGGCGACTCTGATTCCACCTACATCTATCAGTTTACCTATTTATTCAACCATCTATCTATCTGTCTATCGTCCTTGTTTGAAGATTTTCTGTATCATGTAAATCTCAGCCATTGAAATGTCCTGAGATCAATGTCGTAGTGAACAAATGAATTCTAGTTTGGACTGAAATAGCCCCGTTTTTGCACCTTCCTTCACCATTTGTCCACCATTTATTCCCCGTAAGGATTTACGAACTAACTTCAGAGTCGTATTACAAACATATGAAACATGTCACCAACTCACTGTTTTGTTCATATTTTTTGCTATATTACATCTGTCAGTTTCTAACTACAATCATCGGATGAATATCTTTATATATTTTGCTGCTGTTTCAGTTCCTTCATGACAATAATAAACCAGACCTTGTTTTCATCATGTAACATGCAGTTCAAGAAGAAAGTCTATAGATGAGAAAAATCCAGTTGCATAAATTTAATTAATTAGATTACACGCAGAATATTAGGCCTTCTTGACCAACACCATTTCAGACGTAATGGTTGCTCGAACATTGGCCGTTGAGATAAAGAAAGAAAAACAAAAAAATGTTTAGTAAAACTATATCAGTACAAATCCAATGTATCGTATGTACTTATATGAAAGATAATATATAGTCTGTATTGATATCAAAGACAATATAGGCAGCAAGTATGAATTTTTCCTTTATAAATGGAAAGTCATGATTGCCACTGCGATCTCGACCTGCCGTTTTCTTAATGAAATGTACGTCTCCTGAGAACGAGGCGAGGCGACCGACGCTCACGTCTGGCTCGACCCAGTTTGAGAATATATATATATATATATATATATATATATATATATATATATATATATATATATATATATATATATATATATATATATCATATGCCTTCTCCAGATCCATAAATGCTACATACAAATCCATTTGTTTTTCTAAGTATTTCTCACATACATTCTTCAAAGCAAACACCTGATCCACACATCCTCTACCACTTCTGAAACCACACTGCTCTTCCCCAATCTGATGCTCTGTGCATGCCTTCACCCTCTCAATCAATACCCTCCCACATAATTCACCAGGAATACTCAACAAACTTATACCTCTGTAATTTGAGCACTCACTCTTATCCCCTTTGCCTTTGTACAATGGCACTATGCACGCATTCCGCCAATCCTCAGGCACCTCACCATGAGTCATACATACATTAAATAACCTTACCAACCAGTCAATAATACAGTCACCCCCTTTTTTAATAAATTCCACTGCAATACCATCCAAACCTGCTGCCTTGCCGGCTTTCATCTTCCGCAAAGCTTTTACTACCTATTCTCTGTTTACCAAATCATTTTCCCTGACCCTCTCACTTTGCACACCACCTCGACCAAAACGCCCTATATCTGCCACTCTATCATCAAACACATTCAACAGACCTTCAAAATACTCACTCCATCTCCTTCTCACATCACCACTACTTGTTATCACCTCCCCATTTGCGCCCTTCACTGAAGTTCCCATTTGCTCCCTTGTCTTACGCACTTTATTTACCTCCTACCAGAACATCTTTTTATTCTCCCTAAAATTTAATGATACTCTCTCACCCCAACTCTCATTTGCCCTCTTTTTCACCTCTTGCACCTTTCTCTTGACCTCCTGTCTCTTTCTTTTATACATCTCCCACTCAATTGCATTTTTTTTCCTGCAAAAATCGTCCAAATGCCTCTCTCTTCTCTTTCACTATGATAGGCATATGACAGAGTTGATAGAGATGCTCTGTAGAAGGTATTAAGAATATATGGTGTGGGAGGCAAGTTGTTAGAAGCAGTGAAAAGTTTTTATCGAGGATGTAAGGCATGTGCACGTGTAGGAAGAGAGGAAAGTGATTGGTTCTCAGTGAATGTACGTTTGCGGCAGGGGTGTGTGATGTCTCCATGGCTGTTTAATTTGTTTTTGGATGGGGTTGTTAGGGAGGTGAATGCAAGAGTTTTGGAAAGAGGGGCAAGTATGAAGTCTGTTGGGGATGAGAGAGCTTGGGAAGTGAGTCAGTTGTTCTTCGCTGATGATACAGCGCTGGTGGCTGATTCATGTGAGAAACTGCAGAAACTGGTGACTGAGTTTGGTAAAGTGTGTGAAAGAAGAAAGTTAAGAGTAAATGTAAATAAGAGCAAGGTTATTAGGTACAGTAGGGTTGAGGGTCAAGTCAATTGGGAGGTAAGGTTGAATGGAGAAAAACTGGAGGAAGTAAAGTGTTTTAGATATCTGGGAGTGGATCTGGCAGCGGATGGAACCATGGAAGCGGAAGTGGATCATAGGGTGGGGGAGGGGGCGAAAGTTCTGGGAGCCTTGAAGAATGTGTGGAAGTCGAGAACATTATCTCGGAAAGCAAAAATGGGTATGTTTGAAGGAATAGTGGTTCCAACAATGTTGTATGGTTGCGAGGCGTGGGCTATGGATAGAGTTGTGCGCAGGAGGATGGATGTGCTGGAAATGAGATGTTTGAGGACAATGTGTGGTGTGAGGTGGTTTGATCGAGTAAGTAACGTAAGGGTAAGAGAGATGTGTGGAAATAAAAAGAGCGTGGTTGAGAGAGCAGAAGAGGGTGTTTTGAAATGGTTTGGGCACATGGAGAGGATGAGTGAGGAAAGATTGACAAAGAGGATATATGTGTCGGAGGTGGAGGGAACGAGGAGAAGAGGGAGACCAAATTGGAGGTGGAAAGATGGAGTGAAAAAGATTTTGTGTGATCGGGGCCTGAACATGCAGGAGGGTGAAAGGAGGGCAAGGAATAGAGTGAATTGGAGCGATGTGGTATACCGGGGTTGTCGTGCTGTCAGTGGATTGAATCAGGGCATGTGAAGCGTCTGGGGTAAACCATGGAAAGCTGTGTAGGTATGTATATTTGCGTGTGTGGACGTATGTATATACATGTGTATGGGGGTGGGTTGGGCCATTTCTTTCGTCTGTTTCCTTGCGCTACCTCGCAAACGCGGGAGACAGCGACAAAGCAAAAAAAAAAAAAAAAATATATATATATATATATATATATATATATATATATATATATATATATATATATATATATATATATACATATATATTCGAACAAACTGCATAGGAACGCGCACCTTCATAGAACATACAAACCCCCAACAATCAGGATCGAACCCGGGAACCCTGTGCAACAGGTGGGAGTGCTACCGCTAGGCAATGGGCCTGGGTAATAGGAAATAACTATTCGAATACTATGCACTCGAATACCCTTCGTCTCACGTTGGTGAGCAACGGGGTGTACACCGGTCATTTCCCGACGGGCGCACATAGCCAGCAGATGGCATTTCACCGAACCTAACTGTACAACGCGGAGGTATATGAATACGAACAAAGTGCATAGGAATCCGCACCTTCATATATATATATATATATATATATATATATATATATATATATATATATATATATATATATATATTTTTTTTTTTTTTTTCTTTTTTTTGCTTTGTCGCTGTCTCCCGCGTTTGCGAGGTAGCGCAAGGAAACAGACGAAAGAAATGGCCCAACCCACCCCCATACACATGTATATACATACGTCCACACACGCAAATATACATACCTACACAGCTTTCCATGGTTTACCCCAGACGCTTCACATGCCTTGATTCAGTCCACTGACAGCACGTCAACCCCGGTATACCACATCGCTCCAATTTACTCTATTCCTTGCCCTCCTTTCACCCTCCTGCATGTTCAGGCCCCGATCACACAAAATCTTTTTCACTCCATCTTTCCACCTCCAATTTGGTCTCCCTCTTCTCCTCGTTCCCTCCACCTCCGACACATATATCCTCTTGGTCAATCTTTCCTCACTCATTCTCTCCATGTGCCCAAACCATTTCAAAACACCCTCTTCTGCTCTCTCAACCACGCTCTTTTTATTTCCACACATCTCTCTTACCCTTACGTTACTTACTCGATCAAACCACCTCACACCACACATTGTCCTCAAACATCTCATTTCCAGCACATCCATCCTCCTGCGCACAACTCTATCCATAGCCCACACCTCGCAACCATACAACATTGTTGGAACCACTATTCCTTCAAACATACCCATTTTTGCTTTCCGAGATAATGTTCTCGACTTCCACACATTCTTCAAGGCTCCCAGAATTTTTGCCCCCTCCCCCACCCTATGATCCACTTCCGCTTCCATGGTTCCATCCGCTGCCAGATATATATATATTATTTGGGAGGGTATTGATTGAGAAGCTGAAGGCATGTACAGAGCATCAGATTGGGGAAGAGCAGTGTGGTTTCAGAAGTGGTAGAGGATGTGTGGATCAGGTGTTTGCTTTGAAGAATGTATGTGAGAAATACTTAGAAAAGCAAATGGATCTGTATGTAGCATTTATGGATCTGGAGAAGGCATATGATAGAGTTGATAGAGATGCTCTGCGGAAGGTATTAAGAATATTTGGTGTGGGGGTAAGTTGTTAGAAGCTGTGAAAAGTTTTTATCGAGGATGTAAGTCATGTGTACGTGTATGAAGAGAGGAAAGTGATTGGTTCTCAGTAAATGTTGGTTTGCGGCAGGGGTGTGTGATGTCTCCATGGTTGTTTAATTTGTATATGGATTGGGCTGTTAGGGAAGTGAATGCAAGAGTTTTGGAAAGAGGGAAAAGTATGCAGTCTGTTGTGGATGAAAGAGCTTGGGAAGTGTCAGTTGTTGTTCGCTGATGATGCATTGCTGGTGGCTGATTCATGTGAGAAACTGCAGAAGCTGGTGACTGAGTTTGGTAAAGTGTGTGAAAGAAGAAATTTGAGAGTAAATGTGAATAAGAGCAAGGTTATTAGGTACAGTAGGGTTGAGGGTCAAGTCAATTGGGAGGTAAGTTTGAATAGATTAAAACTGTAGGAAGTGAAGTGCTTTAGATATCTCGGAGTGGAATTGGCAGCGGATGGGACCATAGAAGCGGAAGTGAATCATAGGGTGGGGGAGGGGCCGAAAGTTCTGGGAGCGTTGAAGAATGTGTGGAAGTCGAAAACGTTATCTTTGAAAGCAAAAATGGGTATGTTTGAAGGAATAGTGGTTCCAACAATGTTATATGGTTGCGAGGCGTGGGCTATAGATAGAGTTGTGCTCAGGAGGGTGGATGTGCTGGAAATGAGATGTTTGAGGACAATATGTGGTGTGAGGTGGTTTGATCGAGTAAGTGATAATAGGGTAAGAGAGATGTGTGGTAATAAAAAGAGTATTGTTGAGAGAGCAGAAGAGGGTGTTTTGAAATGTTTTGGTCACATGGAGAGAATGAGTGAGGAAAGATTGACCAAGAGGATATATGTGTCAGAGGTGGATGGAACGAGGAGAAGTGGGCGACCAAATTGGAGGTGGAAAGATGGAGTGAAAAAGATTTTGAGTGAATGGGGCCTGAACATGCAGGAGGGTGAAAGGCGTGCAAAGAATAGAGTGAATTGGAACGATGTGGTATGCCGGGGCCGACGGGCTGTCAATGGATTGAACCAGGGCATGTGAAGCGTCTGGGGTAAACCATGGAAAGTTCTGTGGGGCCTGGATGTGGAAATGGAGCTGTGGTTTCGGTGCATTATACATGACAGCTAGAGATTGAGTGTGAACGAATGTGGCCTTTGTTGTCTTCTCCTAGCGCTAACTCGCGCAACTACGGGGGAAGGGGGTGGTCATTTCATGTGTGGCGGGGTGGCGACGGGAACGAATGAACCCAACAAGTATGAATTATGTACATGTGTATATATGTAAATGTCTTTGTATGCATTTATATGTATACATTGAAATGTATAGGTATGTATATGTGCGTGTGTAGACGTGTATGTATATACATGTGTATGTGGGTGGGTTGAGCCATTCTTTCTTCTGTTTCCTTGCGCTACCTCGCTAACGCGGGAGACAGCGACAAAGTATAATAAAATGAAATAAAATGATAATAATAATACAATGAATTAATTTCCAGTGAGAGGAAGACAGTGTAAGGGTGGGCGACACGCGCTCAAGGCAGGTGGACCAAGCGTGGCTGGTATGGGAGGGAGTGAGGCAGCTGGGTGGAGGAATACAGACAAAATTAATGTTTTACACATAAGCTTCAACACTGGTTGTAAACAGATGGGCATTTAACAGTTCTCAAGGTCGCTGTTGGTGGGAAGGAGGGACTGGGTGTGGTGTTGGGCTGGGATGGGTAATGTGTAGCCAGCAAGTAGGTGTTGCCGCCATATTGGAATAGTTAGTTATTTACGCACATCATGACGTTGCATAACAGAAACAATTTAACATTTTATGAATAGTAGGGACGTTGGTTAGTAATTTAGGATACTATGAACTAATGTTTTGTTTTATTTAGCAATTACAGGTGACCAACTGATATTAATCTTGGCACATGTGGCATCTTTCCCCAGCCCCTCCAGCCCACCCTCTCACTCCTTCATACCCACTCACCTCAAGCTTGGTCACAGCAAATTTGTAAGTTGTCTGTAATTCTATTCCCTCCAGAATAACATAAGATTTTGTTAGTGCTTTTGGAAGCATCTAGAATAAGCGGGGCAGTGTAATGTGGGGTTATAAAAGTGTCAGCAATGTGGCATCACAGGCGGCAGCGTCAGCTAGCACATCCACCTTAATTCGCCAAAGGAAGTAAGTTATTTAACAATCATTGGTGGCCAGCCAAATGTATTCATGTCTATAAAACGAATAAAACTTAAAATATGGACTTATGAATTGCTTTTTATTAAGAGAAACTCTGCAAAGACAAAGAAGACCTGGGGACGCGAGGGGAGGAGGTAGTTGCCAGATACCGCGATATTTGTCCAAAACATTTTGCAGACTATGACGTCACTACTTGAGGCAATGTACCGGCTGGAGTGATGACGTCATGGAGGTTGACGTCACCAGGTGTGTTGTAGCTGGAGTATTGTTAGTGTTGTGGCAGGTGAGCCTCATCAGCCACCCACAGTGGTTCACTACCATCCTGGATGGTGGTCAAAATATAGTCAACAATATTAGTAATGATGGCGTTATTTTAGGTGACATTAATGGCGGCGGCTGTATTGGCGACTCATATAATGTGAGAGAAGTTGTCTTATGCTCACGTGAGTACCTGACCTTGTTCAAATGACAATGTTAATATATCATTATCATCATCATGATCATCATCATGTATGTGTAGTGATGATG
This sequence comes from Panulirus ornatus, assembly GCF_036320965.1. Lineage (NCBI taxonomy): Eukaryota > Metazoa > Arthropoda > Malacostraca > Decapoda > Palinuridae > Panulirus > Panulirus ornatus. Next base: position 7,337,861 of record NC_092235.1, on the reverse strand, counting down.
ATGATGATGAACATTAATGATGGTGTAAACATGACCCAGAAAGATGGGCCAGGAAGATGATGGCTATTAGACACATTGGTTGTGGCAAGAAATATTGTGGACACCAAGTTAGCGTTGTAAGATGGGACACCTGCACTCACCCACCCAGGCTGACCTGCACTCACACCCACCCACCCACCCAGGCTGACCTGCACTCACACCCACCCACCCAGGCTGACCTGCACTCACACCCACCCACCCACCCAGGCTGACCTGCACTCACACCCACCCACCCACCCACTCAGGCTGACCTGCACTCACACCCACCCACCCACCCAGGCTGACCTGCACTCACACCCACCCACCCACCCAGGCTGACCTGCACTCACACCACCCACCCAGGCTGACCTGCACTCACACCCACCCACCCAGGCTGACCTGCACTCACACCCACCCACCCACCCAGGCTGACCTGCACTCACACCCACCCACCCAGGCTGACCTGCACTCACACCCACCCACCCAGGCTGACCTGCACTCACACCCACCCACCCACCCAGGCTGACCTGCACTCACACCCACCCACCCAGGCTGACCTGCACTCACACCCACCCACCCAGGCTGACCTGCACTCACACCCACCCACCCAGGCTGACCTGCACTCACACACCCACCCACCCAGGCTGACCTGCACTCACACCCACCCACCCAGGCTGACCTGCACTCACACCCACCCACCCACCCAGGCTGACCTGCACTCACACCCACCCACCCACCCACCCAGGCTGACCTGCACTCACACCCACCCACCCACCCACCCAGGCTGACCTGCACTCACACCCACCCAGGCTGACCTGCACTCACACCCACCCACCCACCCACCCAGGCTGACCTGCACTCACACCCACCCACCCACCAAGGCTGACCTGCACTCACACCCACCCACCCAGGCTGACCTGCACTCACACCCACCCAGGCTGACCTGCACTCACACCCACCCACCCACCCACCCAGGCTGACCTGCACTCACACCCACCCACCCACCCAGGCTGACCTGCACTCACACCCACCCACCCAGGCTGACCTGCACTCACACCCACCCACCCACCCAGGCTGACCTGCACTCACACCCACCCACCCACCCACCCAGGCTGACCTGCACTCACACCCACCCACCCACCCAGGCTGACCTGCACTCACACCCACCCAGGCTGACCTGCACTCACACCCACCCACCCAGGCTGACCTGCACTCACACCCACCCAGGCTGACCTGCACTCACCCACCCACCCACCCACCCAGGCTGACCTGCACTCACACCCACCCAGGCTGACCTGCACTCACACCCACCCACCCACCCAGGCTGACCTGCACTCACACCCACCCACCCAGGCTGACCTGCACTCACACCCACCCACCCAGGCTGACTTGCACTCACACCCACCCACCCACCCACCCAGGCTGACCTGCACTCACACCCACCCACCCACCCAGGCTGACCTGCACTCACACCCACCCAGCCAGGCTGACCTGCACTCACACCAAACCCACCCACCCACCCAGGCTGACCTGCACTCACACCCACCCACCCACCCAGGCTGACCTGCACTCACACCCACCCACCCAGGCTGACCTGCACTCACACCCACCCACCCACCCAGGCTGACCTGCACTCACACCCACCCACCCATCCAGGCACACCCACCCACCCAGGCTGACCTGCACTCACACCCACCCACCCACCCACCCACCCACCCAGGCTGACCTGCACTCACACCCACCCACCCACCCAGGCTGACCTGTACTCACACCCACCCACCCACCCACCCAGGCTGACCTGCACTCACACCCACCCACCCACCCACCCAGACTGACCTGCACTCACACCCACCCAGGCTGACCTGCACTCACACCCACCCACCCACCCAGGCCGACCTGCACTCACACCCACCCACCCACCCAGGCTGACCTGCACTCACACCCACCCACCCACCCACCCACATAACTAACAGCCACCCAGCCAGCCACCCACATAACTAACAGCCAGCCACCCACCCACCCACCCAGCCACCCACATAACTAACAGCCACCCAGCCACCCACCCAGCCGGCCACCCACCCACATAACTAACAGCCACCCAGCCAGCCACCCACCCACATAACTAACAGCCACCCAGCCACCCAGCTAGCCAGCCAGCCAGCCAGCCAGCCAGCCAGCCAGCCACCCAGCCAGCCACCCACCCACCCAGCCAGCCAGCTAGCCAGCCAGCCAGCCAGCCAGCCAGCCAGCCAGCCACCCACATAACTAACAGCCAGCCACCCAGCCAGCCAGCCAGCCAGCCACCCAGCCAGCCAGCCACCCAGCCAGCCACCCACCCAGCCAGCCAGCCAGCCACCCAGGGTGAGCCACATAACATGTAGCAGAGGAGGATGGTACCGCTGGTGTAGCAGGTCGACCAGCTGCTCTCCTTCTGGCAGCTGGTCGTTTTCTGTGATGAGAAAACGTTCTCTACTGACGGGCGCCCCGTACAGCAGCAGGTCAGGTTGGGCCACAATGCTCTACCCTGAGCCGGAGCCATTTGACCTGGTCGTGCACGACAACTGCCCCATCCACAGGTGTGGGTGGGTGGGTGGGTGGGTGGGTCGGGGTGTTAAGGTGTGGTTTGAGCCCCACTGGGCAATGTTGCCCCGCCCACCCAACCAACCTGACCTGACCTGACCTGACCTGACCTGACCTGAACCCCACTGAACATGAATCCAGACTTGCCACACCATGTCATCACTGATGATGATGACGTCAACACCACCACATCATGACGTCATCATCATCATGTCATCACTGATGATGACGTCAACACCACCACATCACACTGGCTGACGTCATCATCATGATGATGTCATCAGTGATGACGTCAACACATGACACTTGCTGACGTCATCATCATCATGTCATCAGTGATGAGGTCAACACCACATGACACTTGGTGACGTCATCATCATGATGTCATCAGTGATGACGTCAACACTTGGTGACGTCATCATCATGATGGTAGTCTTGTGTTGATGATCAGGTCAGGTCAGGTCAGGTCAGGTTTGGTGGCTGGCTGATTCTAAATATGGCCTCCTCCTCCTCCTCCGTTGTTCTCTGGTGATGGAGATATGATGATATAATTACATACAACATACCATCATTATTGTGGCATCAAGAGAAATGGCTTCCTACAAGTAGCATTGGTTGATTTACGATGAAATGATGATGATGATGATGATGATGATGATGATGACATCCACAGATAATGGTGACGGTGAGCCCAACCTAGAAAGTTATATATCATCATGGTTCATCATGTCCTCACACATGTCACGTTTGTGCTCACCTGACCCACCACAATCACCTGCAATGATCCAGCACTGATCCACCATCACATGGGGATCCCAGTGTCCCAGGTATGGGTATCCCAGTGTCCCAGGTATGGGTATCCCAGTGTCCCAGGTATGGGTATCCCAGTGTCCCAGGTATGGGTATCCCAGTGTCCCAGGTATGGGTATCCCAGTGTCCCAGGTATGGGTATCCCAGTGTCCCAGGTATGGGTATCCCAGTGTCCCAGGTATGGGTATCCCAGTGTCCCAGGTATGGGTATCCCAGTGTCCCAGGTATGGGGATCCCAGTGTCCCAGGTATGGGTATCCCAGTGTCCCAGGTATGGGTATCCCAGTGTCCCAGGTATGGGTATCCCAGTGTTCCAGGTATGGGTATCCCAGTGTCCCAGGTATGGGTATCCCAGTGTCCCAGGTATGGGTATCCCAGTGTCCCAGGTATGGGTATCCCAGTGTCCCAGGTATGGGTATCCCAGTGTCCCAGGTATGGGTATCCCAGTGTCCCAGGTATGGGTATCCCAGTGTCCCAGGTATGGGTATCCCAGTGTTCCAGGTATGGGTATCCCAGTGTCCCAGGTATGGGTATCCCAGTGTCCCAGGTATGGGTATCCCAGTGTCCCAGGTATGGGTATCCCAGTGTCCCAGGTATGGGTATCCCAGTGTCCCAGGTATGGGTATCCCATTGTCCCAGGTATGGGTATCCCAGTGTCCCAGGTATGGGTATCCCAGTGTCCCAGGTATGGGTATCCCAGTGTCCCAGGTATGGGTATCCCAGTGTCCCAGGTATGGGTATCCCAGTGTCCCAGGTATGGGTATCCCAGTGTTCCAGGTATGGGTATCCCAGTGTCCCAGGTATGGGTATCCCAGTGTCCCAGGTATGGGTATCCCAGTGTCCCAGGTATGGGTATCCCAGTGTCCCCGGGATCTTTCTTCCATGGTTCTTAAATCTTGGTGGAATGGTTGAGCCAGTTCCTCACTTAGGTTGTCTCGCCAAGTGGGTGTGGAGGTAATGCACTTTGATGTTCATTTTACAGCCAAGTTGAGGGAAAGAAGATGGCAGGTTCTCCACTAGTTCAGGGTAGTTATCTGCTTTATGATGACCAAGACAATTCCTTACAACCACAGTGAACGAAGACCATGCCTCTGCCTCAACATTGGTCATTGAATCTTGGAAATGTGGGTCTTTCATGAGTTCCATGATTTGTGACCCGTCGACAATACCTGCCTTCACCTTCTCCATGATCAGCGCTGGACATTTTCTGCATAAGTAGTCAAAGCAGAGTGTCCCTCTTTGTTCCAAAGAAGAGTGTCCCTCTTTGTTCCAAACCTTCACAAAGTGTTTCATTAAACCTAGTTTGATGTGCAGTGGTGGTACAATGATCTTATCTCTGTCAACCAAGGGTTCTGCCATTATATTCTTGTCTCCAACCAACATGTTTTCTCTCAGAGACCATTGTTTTCTCAGCCAGTGCTCATCCTCAGCTCTACTATCCCAGAGACAGATAAAGCAGGGCTACTTGTTGTACCCAACCTGCTGACCCAGGAGAAAAGTCACCATCTTAAGATCCACACACATTAACCATTGGTCATGGTGGTATGATATCTTGTGTAAGACCAGGACGATTGTGTCCTGCTGTTCACTCATCATAGTTGAACCACCAATTGGGAGTGATCCATATTTGTTGTCATTGTGTTGAAGCACAACATTTTAAGCTCCACTTAGAACTACCTAAGCTCGTGAGTGGTCCATTTATTGATAATTGCATTATCTGAAAAACTGTATCCACTGGAAGGAAATGAAGGTCATAATCTTAGTCAGTGGCGTAAATATACCTTGATTCATGTCTAAAATCTGAGAGACCAAAATGGTTTTATATATTTACTCCCCAATATATATATATATATATATATATATATATATATATATATATATATATATATATATATATATATATATATATATATGTCTGATTCATGTGAGAAACTGCAGAAGCTGGTGACTGAGTTTGGTAAAGTGTGTGAAAGAAGAAAGTTAAGAGTAAATGTGAATAAGAGCAAGGTTATTAGGTACAGTAGGGTTGAGGGTCAAGTCAATTGGGAGGTAAGTTTGAGGGAAGAAAAACTGGAGGAAGTAAAGTGTTTTAGATATCTGGGAGTGGATCTGGCAGCGGATGGAACCATGAAAGCGGAAGTGGATCATAGGGTGGGGGAGGGGGCGAAAATCCTGGGAGCCTTGAAGAATGTGTGGAAGTCGAGAACATTATCTCGGAAAGCAAAAATGGGTATGTTTGAAGGAATAGTGGTTCCAACAATTTTGTATGGTTGCGAGGCGTGGGCTATGGATAGAGTTGTGCGCAGGAGGGTGGATGTGCTGGAAATGAAATGATTGAGGACAATGTGTGGTGTGAGGTGGTTTGATCGAGTAAGTAACCTAAGGGTAAGAGAGATGTGTGGAAATAAAAAGAGCGTGGTTGAGAGAGCAGAAGAGGGTGTTTTGAAATGGTTTGGGCACATGTAGAGAATGAGTGAGGAAAGATTGACCAAGAGGATATATGTGTCGGAGGTGGAGGGAACGAGGAGAAGTGGGAGACCAAATTGGAGGTGGAAAGATGGAGTGAAAAAGATTTTGTGTGATCGGGGCCTGAACATGCAGAAGGGTGAAAGGAGGGCAGGGAATAGAGTGAATTGGATCGATGTGGTATACCGGGGTTGACGTGCTGTCAGTGGATTGAATCAGGGAATGTGAAGCGTCTGGGGTAAACCATGGAAAGCTGTGTAGGTATGTATATTTGCGTGTGTGGACGTGTATGTATATACATGTGTATGGGGGTAGGTTAGGCCATTTCTTTCGTCTGTTTCCTTGCGCTACCTCGCAAACGCGGGAGACAGCGACAAAGCAAAAAAAGAAAAAAAAAAAAAAATATATATATATATATATATATATATATATATATATATATATATATATATATATATATATATATATATATATATATATATATATATATATCAAAAAAACCTACCATCTACTTCACAAGACAAACAAGGAATTCAGAAGTTTGGCTTCATTGAATTTCATAATTTCGGATATTTTGATGAGAGAGAGAGAGAGAGAGAGAGAGAGAGAGAGAGAGAGAGAGAGAGAGAGAGAGAGAGAGAGAGAGAGAGAGAGAGAGAGAGAGAGAGGAAAAAGGAAGGTAATAAATTCACAGCACACAGGAAAGCTGCTCAGTCGTGGTTATCTCACATGTTTTCACTAACATCGAGAGTTAAGTAGTACAAATGCCATTTCAAAATGCTTGGGACACTTCAATTTGTTCTTGTATGAAAACATACAACTGAACCAAGTCAGTCTTTTATAAGGTTCAAACTACTAATAATATTAGAATAACATGCAAATTTATGATGGACGACTGAAAATGGGCCTTGATGGCAAGGCTAAGATTATCTATCGTTGTCCATGATAGTAAGGCTAAGATCATTTATCATTTACCATGATGGCTAGGCTAAGATCATTTAGCGTTGTCCATGATGGTTAGGCTAAATCATTTATCGCTGTTCATGATAGCTCGTCTAAGACCATTTATCGTTGTCCATGATACAGTCTGGGCCCAGCCCGAGCTGTAGGGGATAGAAGACCTCCAAGATAACACTAGCCAGACTCTAAGAACATCTAAGATCATAAGAACATTATCCAGTTGTCTTTTACTTATCAGGAAATACGTTTGTATGCAACTCTTAGCTGATAAGAGATGTTTGATCTCTTATCACCCAGAACTCACCACGAGGAGGTGGTTGCATGTCAAGTTCCATAATTTTTTCCATTTTAAATAAATATTCTAATATCCTCTTAAATAAAGGTCTTTCCCGTTTGAAGATATATAAAGACATTAATTACCTCTAAAACAAAGTTCTTATTGTGAGGTAGATAGTTGAGGAAGGGCACCTCATTTCCTGCCCTTCCTCTGGTTCCGTTGGCCCCCTCCTCTGGTACGCCTCCGGCGGACTGACCTCATCACCTTCTTCAGCTCACCAATAATAAGTGGCAGAGCTGGTCTCTCTGAGGGGTCGCTGTGGGTCGCTGTTTGGTAAAGATCCTGGAGGCTTTCCCGCACACCCTGCTTCCTGACCAGGATGGACACGTGCCTCATTAGATGCCCAAAAGAGAAGACGTCACTGGCTGGGGAGACCGGCTTGCGCTCCCTGACCTCAGGGGCCAACCACAGGTCAGGAACATTGTACTCAACGCAGCTTCCCTTCTTAACGCTCAAGCCGAAGTCGATGATGTGAAACTCTGGCTTCTCACCCATCGTCACCGTCACATTCTCGACCTTGACGTCATTATGGACAATGTTTTTCTTATGGATTTCCATCAGCCGACGAGCGACCATGATGGCGGACTCGACCAGTTCCTCGTCCGACCGACATGTTCTCATGAACTTATCATAAGGCTGGCCAGTGTGGCTTAAGATGATCAATGGGGGGTTGCGGCACACTGCTCGAAGTAGAGGGGCTCCTCCAGCCCCAGCCAGTCTCCTGTGAATGTCGGCTTCATCCATAAGACTTTTCCAACTCACTCCGTCCAGAAGGGTTTTGATGACGCAACACGATCCACGGAACAACACCGTTTCAATCTTGGCGTTGCCTCCCCGACCCACCTCTCTCATGACCACCAGGTCATTTACATCCTTCTGGGTCAACTTTACAACTGGAACGCTCATTTTGACTCCGGCCTGAGGTGCACTTACCAAATTTTCTTCTTGCCGGAGAGTGTGAGAGGAGATGTTGTCGGTACGGAGTCCCATCCTCAAATGATTACACTTCTCTCGCCGCCGGCCTTATATACCCCTGGGTCATGTGACGTCACATAACCAGATCTATCCAGATTAAATCCTATACAAATCCGGATATGTAGACGGATTCATTTAGTTTTGCTGCGATCATTATTTGATGAAATCTAAAGGTGTCGAAGAAATATTCAAGATGGCCAATGGTGTTGAGAGTGTAGTGAAGATGGCTAGGGATGTTGAAGGACGTAAATAGTTTCGATATACCAATACTTTTTGAATCAATAAATCATTATAAATACTAATAAGACAAAAAACGCTTTGACGAAAATTTAGCCATTTTCCAGCATCGAAATAAAAGGATATGAGGTAAATGGATTTTGGGAAATCATTTTGAATAATAGTTACTTTCTGAGAACACACACACACACACACACACACACACACACACACACACACACACACCTAGAGAACATTAGCATGAAATTAGGACAATATTGTTCAAATTTAATCAAAGAAGTAATGTTAAAGTTTATATAAGAGTGGTTGATGAATGGAATAAGAAGAATGAGGTCATGGTTAAGGCAGACACCATACATAAATCTTACAAGTTGTATAATAGTACGGAATGTTCTAGAGATTTGGCCTGGCGAGTGTAGAACTCTCTCCTCACACAGTAAAAATAGGTAATTACACACTCACAGATTCAGAGGTTATCATGTTGAAGGCGAGGTGAAAACTGAGGATTCAAATCAAAGAACAATAAGAAGCCTCATGATGAGATGGGAGAGGGAATTGGTGAATTGACAAATATAGTTTAATCTAAAACATGAACGGTAAATCACTTCGACTGAAGAAAGTCAAGTGGAAAACATAGAAAATGAAAGACCAAAGAGAAGAATTTTGGACATCTGGGATAACATTTAATGTGAGGAAACACGATTTCACCAAATGAGCTTTAGTTAACGCTTCATGTACAGTGTAAATATATATATATGTACTTATGTGTGTGTGTGTGTGTGTGTGTGTGTGTGTACGGATAAACTTTAATGCTGGCCGGGGTGTACTGGTGATGCCTTTGACCTAAAATGTAAGTTCAAGCCCGTAGGCTGACCCTGCACGTAGCTTGAATCCTTTTGTGTTCACTATAATCTTCTTTACTACATCTCCTCTCCTTAATCCCTTTATCTTCACTATGCAAGGCTTATCATAATCTTCACTACAACCTCATCTTCATATGACCTTATCCTGACCAAGTTGGTTTCAAGGAAGGCTTTAGATTTTACCCGCTCACACAAACAACGTACTTACACGGGGCCCCACGAGTGTAAAACTCCCTCCTAATACAGTGCAAATAGATGATTACACACACCTACACACACCACCACCACTAACAATACACAGAGAAATAGCCTTTTCGGTTGGCTTTGGATCCGCCCTTGAACGTAGTTTGGAGGATTTGGGGGATCAGATCAATAAGGTTAAGTTCATTACTACCTCATATTCACTAACGTGTATCTTCACTACTAGCTTATTTTCACTAAATATATCTTCGCTATACCCTCTTCTTCACTACACCGTTATTTCTACCATACCATCATCATTGCACTCCCTGATGTTCACTAAAAGTAGTTCTTATCTTCACTACATAATCATTTTGAATAAACTTTACTCTTTAATAACCCTCATCTCTACTAAATTCGTATCTTCACTACATTCGTATCTTCACTACAACCTATCTTGACAATATCCTTATCATCACTATACTCTTCTTCACTACACTCTCATCTTAACATCATCCTTCTGTTTACCCAACTTAGTTCAAAGTCTGACTTGAACGTAGCTTTGGAAAGTTTGTGTTCCTCATTGTGTTGCCTCCTTAGTATCATTGTAAAGGCAATTGTCACCTCTCCCTAACTAAACCCTCATCGTCACTACACTCTCATCATTATCATTACTTCTTGATGTTCAATACAAAATTTTAACATATACATTTATCTTCACTACAGAATAATTTTCATTGCACCTTAATCTTCATTACTCCTTGTTTCAGCTACATCCGTATCTTCCATTCATTCTTATATCTTATATTAGTTACATCTTTACAATATCTTTATATCTTCTCTGTTCCGTCTTTTGAAAAATTGAAAATGAGAGTAAAGGATTTCCGGCCTTCTGCTCCCTCCCATTTTAGTCGCCTTGTACGCCACGCAGGGAATACGAGGCAAGTATACTTTCTTCCCTATCCCCAGGGATAACAGCATCTGGTGTTCCCAGACGGTCACCCATCCAAGTACTAACCAGACCCAACGTTGCTTAACTTCCCTGATCAGACGATATATATATATATATATATATATATATATATATATATATATATATATATATATATATATACAAGACTGAAAACAATGAATTTCCTAAATAAAAAATGGAAGCGCCGGGGTTTGAACCCGGGACCTCTCGCATGCCAAGCGAGTGCTCTACCACTGAGCTACGCCCCCAAGAACATATTTTGTGACATAGTATTATATGAAGCACTGAGATTACCACGGCAAAATACTGTTTGACCGACCGTTGCCGACTAGCAGGCAAAATAACCACAGTAAATCTCCATGTTGCTGTCGTGTTTTCCTCTCAATTTTCCACGAAGAAATGAGTTTTAATTTTTTATTGTCGTTGCAATAGACTGGAACTAAGCAATAGACTGGAACTATGCAATAGACTGGAACTAAGCTGACCTGGTATGAGGTCAGAGCCCTCATTATCATCCCTGCTAACTACCGGAAGCAGATTAAGTCGTTCCACAACCGATGTCCGGCCCATGTTAACTCTGATGTGCCCAGCAGTTGGAGGAGGATCGCCAGAAGCTTCTGGAAGATTTCAAGGACGTCTTGGTGGACCTGACCCTTTCAGATAAGGTCGAAAACCCCAATTTATTGTGAAGATCTTCACTATAACGTTGGACGAACATACTGAATGTTGCACACATGTGATGCGGACAAAATGAAAAAAGGTAAAGACATAAATTATGTCTGGTGTGGGTCTCGAACCCACGACCTTGAGTGTGTGAGACTCACGCTCTACCACTGAGCTAACCAGACAATAGAAAAATACGTCTGTTTCTTCAGTTTGTATTAATGAAAATCTTTACGAAGCAGCGTTAAGAAAAGAGAGATGTCTTTGACGAAATTTACTTTCTTGGCTTATTCTTCTGTTCCTCAGTATCGAAAGTAAACATACTGAAGGATATATATGTATATATATATATATATATATATATATATATATATATATATATATATATATATATATATATATTGGAAAGGATCACAATTTTGCGCGTGATCAAGTATATTCCTATGAGTCCACGGGGAAAATAAACACGATAAGTTCCCAAGTGCAGATTCGTGTAAAACTCACATCATCAGGGGAGACACAAGAGAGAAATATAACAGTCAGTTGATATACAACGAAGAGACGTAGCTAGGAAGCCATATGGTAAACATGTGATTGTCCAAGACAGACAACAAGCGTATCATAAACTTATTATGTGGACAAGATGAATTCCTTACAAATTTTATCAACACTAAATTTATGCAATTTGTATAGACAATCACTTATATCAAGATTATAATTCTTTGTGCATTTAATGATAGAAGATTCAATGATATTTCTCGTGGTACTGGAGTTAGAGATTATAATGCCATCTCAGTTATTAACTCTAACTCAAGTACCACGAGAAATATCATTGAATCTTCTATTATTAAATACACAAAGAATTATAAACCTTAAGGAAACATGCAACATGGCGGTCAAACTATGAGATGCACAAATGAAGTTTATGAATGGAATATCAGTGAGACGAACTAGTTGATGAATGATGAATGAAAGTGTAATAAAGTCATGATGAATGAATGAAAGTGTAATAAAGTCATGATGAATGAATGAAAGTGTAATAAAATCATGATGAATGAATGAAAGTGTAATAAAGTCACAGTTTAAAAGTACAAAATATGAATGGCAGCCAGGGAAGAGTGACCCAGGTAAATGGAAGGTTGAAAAGTTCGCGTTATGTGACGAATTTTGATAGATTTTGCAAGTTTCCTTTCCTATGATGGAACGTAAAAGTTTGTGCTTAGTTCTAGAGACAGAGTTCATAGGTTTATGTTTTAATGATGAACATCAAAGGATACCATTAATTTAACTGACTTTAAAAATGTTCAATTAAATGAAGCATAACATACACAAGCTGCTATTTGGCGGAGTTAATGCTTCGCAATTTTTTTGCTAATTCTAAAGTAGGTGTTGAATTCACGAGCTTAAAAGTTCGAGTTTCAGCTTTAAACCTTGTGTTTGTATGACGTATCTTAGATTACTTGTTAATATAATGCAAGTGGAAGGTTTACGTTTAAAAGATGGTGTTTAAATGCTAATTGATGAATGACAGAATTAAATGGATAGATTTTAAGTTCGCGTTTACGTGGGCCACTTTAAGGTTAAGGTTCGTACGTACCAGGTTGACCAGATGGCGGTAGTGTGTAGACACAGCCATACCAGGTCGTATTTATCATCATTAAAGTCACCTTCCTTACTTACTTATGGCGGCGATGAAATTCACTGGTTCTTGATTGTGCACCAATTAACCTATCAGATAATGGTACAATGTTTGCCTGGTGTTGCATATATCACGTCTGTTGTTGAAACACAAGAATGCCAGGTGACTTTGGGAGTGGATGATAATGTAAAGATCAATATAAATGTGGGAAATCTTGAACCGCCATCACCAGACACAACACATGTTTGGATCTGGCGGGGGGAGGGACTTGCCTGTGACGTCACGATGCCCCGCCTCCAGCCTGGCGCCGCTCCGTGTGTGTGTGTGTGTGTGTGTGTGTGTGTGTGTGCTCATCTTTTGTGACTGTTATGTGTTTTGCCCGTTTTCTTAACCTTATGTGTATGTATCGTGTCTTTATGTTACTTGTACACACACACACACACACACACACACACACACACAGAGGCAAGCCAGCAAACTTAAAGACCAGATGGAACTCAGTGGGATATTCATCCACTGTGATAAATCCAGGTAAGAGAAGGAGAGAAGTTGTGTATACAACCACAATGTAAGTAAGATGTAGCATCAGTAAACATACCTGGTGTTGTAAACCTCTATCATATCGCTCATTACAAGTGTTGTTATCTTCATCATAAGGGAGGATTCTGAGGCTTGCTATCAATGTTGCCATCTTCGCTCAATAATCGTGGAGAAATGTTTGTACACTCTAATACAGTGATCAATATTGTAGGTCATAATGTAAGTGGTGTGTGACTAACTATAGCTGTAATATTACCTGTTCATTCTTGCTACTAACACATGACACCAAGTTGTCTGTTAGTCTTATTACGTACATTAATACACTGTTGTCTTGGCTTTACATCTCTACTAATGATGACACCTAAATCCTTCTCCTACCTTGATAGTTTTATTTCCACATCTTAAGATGATACTGTAGTTTGCCTGCTATGTGTACACAGTGTAAACATATGTTTACGGTGAATATCACTGGCCATTGTACACTGTACAACGATAGCCTGTTAAGATCTTCCTGCAATGTAATAAGGTTCTGTTTAACTCGCAGACACGATTTCATCGCGTGTAGGAAAAATTTGATATAAATGTAAAGTTAACATTTTCAAAGAGAAATATAGAACAAGACAGATCACATTTATTATATCACATATCAGTTCACCAGCTAAAGACACCATTATAACATGATGTGAAACTAATATATAGCATGATTCATGTACAAGGACCATCTTCTACACATGACCAATATTTCACAACCATCACAAAATGATTCACTGATAAAGCCAGTGTATGTAATGTCCTTCCTTTTCCTCAGCTCATTAGGCATTTTCCGTGACCCAACCTATATGTTATTTGTCCCCTCATTTGTGACCTTGTAGTTGTTGTACGGTGGAGTAATGCTTGACTTGCTATACTGACGGACAGACACACTGACACAAGCCATGTTGTAGTTGTTGTACGGTGGAGTAATGCTTGACTTGCTATACTGACGGACAGACACACTGACACAAGCCATGTTGTAGTTGTTGTACGGTGGAGTAATGCTTGACTTGCTATACTGACGGACAGACACACTGACACAAGCCATTATTCATTAAATTGACAAAAATGAAGAGATAAATTTCTTAAAAGATATGTCAAATGTAATGATACAACGACTTATGTACATTTTAGGAATCATTTACAAATTCAAAACAGAATTTATATGATGGCATAGTGTATTTAGATAAATTTCTAACTCTTAATGTTCTTATCAGTTCAGTGCAAGGAAAAAAAAAAGACAAATAAAGGCAGATAACAGTGTGTCATAATACCAGTGCCCCTGCCAAGCTGGGACTTGGCCAAACATAAACAACCACTTTCTTATAGACGATTAGTCAAGGTTCTGGGTCGAGCACCAGGATCTATTGACCTCCGACATAATATATTTTCTCTGATCCTTCATCATCACCACCACACTCCCGGCAACCATCAATAAACCCTTCCCAAATTCCTCACTTCCTTATAAACTCGTCCCTGTAGTCAACAATTAAGAAACCTAAACCGACCAAAAAGCATTACGTTGTTCAACAATGTAAACCCCAGCTAGGGTGAGCCTTAGACACTCTTACGGTAAACTGTGATGGACGAAGGATTTACTCATCGAGAAATGAATTACACATTTACTTATTCTAACAACCTATCAGTGATTACCGTTAAATACATATGGCAAAAATATATTTTGCTTGTGGACTTGTAGTGAAAATACATGGGATATCGTATGCAAGCTAAACATTTGATACGATAATAAATAAAACTTCATAACTTTTCTGGAGCACAAGGTACAGAAATATATGTTACGTGATATCGTTAAGATTAGCATATCTAACATAAAGATTTCTATTTTGCAGATAAATGTTTTACGTGTAGAAATTAGTAATATCTTCAATAACATAAAGATAATTGCATCATTATTTTTGTTGCAGGCTTTTTATCCGGGTTTTACACACTGAAAAAAGTATTGTTTAGAGAAAAGTAATGTAATTATTATTAACAGAAGAAGGTTCAAGGAATCTAAGTTATGAGTTTCTGCTCTTCAAAATGTTACCATCATCCTCTGAGAAAACTTTGAAAAAACAGACTTTTATTTTGTGTGATGAGAACTAATGACAAATTATTTACGTTTTTCTTAAGAATATCCTTTATGAGTCAAATGAAAGTATTTCATTAGATAAAAAAACTTACATCAGTAACAACGAGAGATAAACAATCATTATTCATAAACTTTATCTTTGATGAATTAAAGTTCATCAAATGACATAAAGTTTATTATATACAATTTCCAACAATGTTATTGACATCATATGACCAAATGTGATTCATAAATTTTTCAAATCATCAAACGTAAAATGAAGAAGTCGTCCAGAGGTTACTTGTTACCCCCGGCGTAAACACTTATAGGCGGAATCCGGTAACACCTCTTGAATAGCATGTGGAAGACAGAGTAGAGTGGGTGGGCTCAGAAGCATGTTCTCCACTTCAACTGACTAATGATATGTTAAGACAACACAAACCACATACATCCATTGTGAGGATGGAATCAGGGATGAAACATCTATAACTAGAAAGGTTAAAGATACAAAGATGGTGAAATACCTTTACCTGGGATCAGTAGCACCTGTGGTAATGGACACACCTTTGTAATGCTTGATCACTTACAACTGATCAACTTTAATACGAAAGTCTTAGGTATTGTCCCTCAGGAAAACTTTTTATGAATATCTATAGAAGACTTACATATGTTATATGTACGTTATCTCTGGAATATATCGTTACCCGGGATGTATAACACTTGTGTGGATAGACACAGCTTTGTAATACACGATCTATTACACGAAATGAACTTCACTAACGAAGAGTTATTCAATGTGTCCTTAGAGAACAGTAATCAAATACCTATACAGAATTCTTATGTTAGATAAAAGGCATTTCTTGATAGTAAACATAAGAAATTATGATAAAAGATAAAGGACGTAGAGGTAAAAATTTTATTAAAAGATGAAATACTCCTGCCTTAAACTAGCTCCTTGTACTGCATTTTCAGTTAGATACCCACATGATAATGCATTCTATTCTTTATAATCATAAATGTTTATGTTCTTAACACGTGTTTATCATTTCTTATATAATCTTAAGGATTCAGGTTTAAAGATCTTGGTTATGAACAATCATTATAATGCAACACAATACATATTCATCATAAACAATTCATTCATCATAATAACCATTATATTTGTACCAGATTCTTTAAGTCCTCAGTCACGTTTGTTAATGTATAAGAGATTTTTCCGCCACTGACGAGTGGCTCCGTGGTGTAGTGGTTAGCACATCTGCCTCATAAACAGTTGGTCCGGGTTCGATTCCCGGTGGGGCCTTTGTTTTCAGTATTTTTTGTGATCGTAAATACTCGTAGGTAGTGTCTCTCTCTCTCTCTCTCTCTCTCTCTCTCTCTCTCTCTCTCTCTCTCTCTCTCTCTCTCTCTCTCTCTCTCTCTCTCTCTCTCTCTCTCTCTCCTCAGCCGAGAGGTAAGTTGATATGTGCTGAGTGGGTTGGTTGCAGAGTGGCTCGCCGTCATATGGCAAGAAGTTCATTGCTCTCACTCAGTCACGCAATCTACATTCATAGTGGCTGGCTGGGGAGAGAGAGAGAGAGAGAGAGAGAGAGAGAGAGAGAGAGAGAGAGAGAGAGAGAGAGGACTTTTGGCTTAACGAGTTCATCTAACGAGATTTTGCCAAAAGGCAGGGCAAGCGCGTAACGCTCTCCGCAGAAAAATATATTGTCACGGAGAAAAAGATCAAAGTGGTGGGAGTAAGGTGTTGTGATGTGTTATGTTTGGGAAGGAGAGGTTGTATGTTTGTGGAGTGAGAGGCAGCAGACAACGTCTGGGTGAGACAGGAAGGTAAGAAAGCTGCCTGAGTCAGAGGAGTGGTAATTAACAGCCACTAAAATGCCAGTCTTCATAGATTCCCAATTAGTGATTGGAACGTGCAAGAAGATCTAACTACTTTCTAACTGTGCTTTTCTTTTTTGTGAATCTACAAAAAAGGGGTTGGTTGTCGGTAAGCGACCAATCTACATGTAGATAGTGAAAGAAGTGTTTGATTGAAGGAAGACTGTATGGACACAATAAGGGGAAGATTTTCAGATCAGACTGCTGATAGCATAGGTAGGAGTAAGTTAAGAGGTGGCAGTAAGACGATGGTTTGATATACCTTACCGACATAAAGACACACCGACCTCCCAGCACCGCTCAACCTTCCAGTGCGGCCTGTCAGACGGGAGCAATGGTCAACCCTGCCAAGGCGTCCACCGCCCGCCCGACAACCCGACCTCAGGAACTGGTACCTGCCCTTGGAACTACGGGAGAACAGCCTAATCCTGCACACCCCAAGTCAACAAAGGGGGAGATGACCTTCGCCTGCCCGGTGGCCGACACCAGATGGACAAGGCAGGCCCGATTGCTAACCTGTGCTCTTGTACCACATCCTGTAAAGGGAGTGGGTCCAGGTTAGGGCTTTGACACTGCACACCTCAAGGTCCTGGTATGTCAGCCCTAGCCCAGTGAGAGCACTCGCACTTTCTTGGCACCATGCGCCACGCCAGTTTAATGTGGCAGATGTTATATGCACGGTGACTTTACCGGTAAAGTCCCGTAGGCCTTGTAGGACTTCCGGGGTGCCGTAGTAGCTGCACTTATACTGGTGTGCAGCCGAAAGCGCGAAATGGACTCCAGAGACCTGATTATCTACCAAATAGGCCTCTGTACCTTTGGAAGCCACGATGTCCGGCTTCCGAAAGGACCCCACAACTGGAAAGCGCGGCTCGCAGAACACCCCGTAACCCCTCTGCCTCAATCGTCCGGCCAAATAGGCACTGATGTTATCGTGCCTTTTTACCCTCCCGCCATGAGTACGGGTGCACATCTGTGCGATGTGCCCGAGTGTACCCGGCTTCTGACAGGTGTCGCAGAGGCCGTTGATCTCGGGCCGGCCTCTGGACGCCCTGGCAGGGGTGGGTAAAGCGCCTACCCTCACTTGGACGGCTTTCACGTAATCAGAACCGGACAGGACCGGTTCCCGCTATTTACCCATCTGCTAACCTGAGGCACGGCAGCAGATGGAGCGAGACCCGCTCCGTCAACGGTGCTGACCAGATTGGCCCTCCATACGTGTTGGCGTTCGGGTTTATTACCCGCCTGCCGACCAGCAATGCATGCGGGTCCGGTCCAGCGTTGCAGCTTGCTCAACACCGCAGGCTCCCGGACAGCCGCATGAATCACCGGGTCGGTCGGGGTGAGTAATTTCTCGAACCGCGCTTGTTTATTCAGCCGGACGGTTGAGACAAAGTCCGGTATACCCAGCCCACCATCTCCAGCTGCCGAGTGAAAGTATGCACAGGGCGCGTCATGGGCTAGGCGCAGCCAGCGGCGAACTGCCACTCGCACTTGCCTGTCCATGCGTGCTAACTGTGTCTTATAAACTTCCTCCAACACCAGTCGATGCATGAGCTTGGGCACCAGATGTCTCACAAGCAACGCAATCCGCTGTTAAGGTTTTAGAGGGGCTCTAGTGATGTTATTGAGCCCCTCTTCTAACAGGGCACCGTAGGACTTTCGCCGCCCCTCAGCTCCGACAAGAACGCCGAGGTACTTATATTCGTCCTCGGCAGTCATGGAGCCGACAGCACTGCCCAAAACTTGGAATGTCCTATTGTTATTGACGTACCAAGTCTTGCGTTTGCCGTCGACCTCCATGCTGAGGGTACGACATTTCCCTGGCTTAACATGAAGCCCACCCCCCGCGAGGGTCTCAGCCATCACGTTCATTGCTTGCTGCAGGCCAGTGGGCGTCTGCGCCACAAGGACCAAATCATCGGCAAACGCCAATGCTGATACCCTTTGGTCACCCAACCTAACCCCTACACCAGTCTCTTTCACCCTTGGTGCCTGGAAACTGTGGTGACGTAAGTGACATGGGGGCCTGCATGGGTCTGCTGGTGGTGGGGGGTTGTCGTCAGAGACCAAATATAAATGTTGATGTTGCATGACATTAAGGTGAGGCTGTTGTGTGGTGTGGCGGGAAAGGTAGTATAATATTGGAAGCTGGTAATGTGGTATCGTACTCAGGCATGAAGCTCTGAAAGATCTTTGTGGCTGAACACGACGGCGCAACCTTCATGTATTATGATGGCCTGACCTTTGACCTGACCATTAACGTTATACGTGCACTTATGTACGTAACCATAATTATGTTTTCTTTGTCATTATGTGTTTGAAGTATACATTTGACCGGCTGGTGATCTCAATGGTGTCCTGGCGTAAACTTTTGGACCTACAAGCGTAAAAGAAAGTTCTGGAGGCAAATGTAGAGGAGGAAATTCTTGTGAATATTTCATGTGTGTTTCCATCATGCAGACCACAGTGTTGTTGGGTCAGGCTGGAGGTTTGGAGTGTTAAAGGAGAGACTGGACTTGATGACTTGTGTAAGGGAACGAGAGACTGACGTGGTACCTCTCCTCTCCTGCCTGACTCTCGTCTCAAGCCCCTCTCTCCTCTCCTGCCTGACTTATACAGTGGTCAATAAATAATAGATAATACAGTGGTCAATAAATAATAGATAATACAGTGGTCAATGAATAATAGATAATAGAGTGGTCAATGAATAATAGATAATACAGTGGTCAATAAATAATAGATAATACAGTGGTCAATGAATAATAGATAATACAGTGGTCAATAAATAATAGATAATACAGTGGTCAATAAATAATAGATAATACAGTGGTCAATGAATAATCATTTCGTGCTCTTAAATTAGATTGGTCTAATATTATAACTAAACGTGGTTACTATGGTTGGCCTAAACTTGACATAAGTTATTTCATCCTAATAACGGACGTCAAAATATTTACTCTAAAACACATATATGATATATCTCATTTTGCCCCTGATCAATTGTCCAGTGTTGTGGCAGTAGGCAATAGTCCATATCCCTACCTTGGAGTCATGTTATCAGTTTTCATTTGAGAAAATGTTGTAATTTAAAAGAAATATGAGATGATTTGCAGCTTCATGTCTGTGGTTCATGTCGACTGTAATATCTTGCAACGTAAAAGACGACAAGACAGGTGTACATAGGTACGGGCTGTCTGTAAGGGGTGCACATTGACTAGCAAGTCATATACTATTTAACAAGGCTATCACCTGCTTTAGTGGACTTAGCGTCGATATTGAATGTGAAAAGTTTAGCGTTTGTTTTTCGAAATTTGTTTGTGTGGGATCTTTCAGGATGCTCATAATGTAGACTGTTGATGGCGTTGAGCCACAATGACATTTGTAAAGGCTGTATAATGTAGAGCCAGTGACTCTCGCACTTCAGATTGCTGCTGTGGACGTGTTCATCCACCAAACACTCTTGTGTTATATTGATTATAATTTACTCTGCTTTATCTGTGCTTCCGTGTTGTCTCTTGTGTTATATTGATTATAATTTACTCTGCTTTATCTCTGCTTCCGTGTTGTCTCTTGTGTTATATTGATTATAATTTACTCTGCTTTATCTCTACTTCCGTGTTGTCTCTTGTGTTATATTGATTATAATTTACTCAGTTTTATCTCTGCTTCCGTGTTGTCTCTTGTGTTATATTGATTATAATTTACTCTGCTTTATCTCTGCTTCCGTGTTGTGTCTTCCAAGAGTTTTGCTACGAATACTGAATAAGAGTTATGGAGATTTATATGGGGAAAAATGTTTGAGAATGTTTGATGTGTTGAGTTAGTGGAACTACATCCACAAAGCAGGTGCTACCAACTTCTCTTGTTGTGATCTAATATCCCTTCTCTCTTTGCCACCGCCATTCCATGCGATCCCCAGTAGCAGACCAATTTAATGTTGGTATTTTTCTGCTGTACATTTATGCTACAGGGTGAGGTTAGGTGAGATTTGTATTTCTCTTTCTTTTTTATTTTTGCACTAATATTTCATGTTTTATAGTACTTGAATTATTAATTGGCTTTTCTGATCACATAAACACTTTTAATGGTACTGGTATATTTGACATTATTGACATCAATAATGACAATTTCATTATCTGCCATTACTATTTTACAGTTTAAGTCCTCATTAAGCGTGCAACAATTAGATATATGTTTATGGTCATGTATTTCGCACGCTCGTACATTTTGCAATTAATCCCCCTAGATATTGATGCATTACGGAAGGTCACTTATTTCGCTTGACACCGGTTACGCCGAGGCAATGAAATCTTTGTATTATGTAAAAGTTAATTAAAAATTACAAACTACGGCCATAATGTTCCAATAATTTCCTCCAAAGAAGCTTTACATATACTACTTCGAGTTATTTGTTCACATTCCTTTTTCCTTTATTTTGATGGACTTCTGTGTGGTATTAGTTATTCTGATGGACTTCTGTGTGGTATTAGGTTACTCTGATGGACTTGTGTGTGGTATTAGGTTATTCTGATGGACTTCTGTGTGGTATTAGGTTATTCTGATGGACTTCTGTGTGGTATTAGGTTATTCTGATGAACGTGTGTGTGGTATTAGGTTATTCTGATGGACTTCTGTGTGGTATTAGGTTATTCTGATGGACTTCTGTGTGGTATTAGGTTATTCTGATGGACTTCTGTGTGGTATTAGGTTATTCTGATGGACTTCTGTGTGGTATTAGGTTATTCTGATGGACTTCTGTGTGGTATTAGGTTATTCTGATGGACTTCTGTGTGGTATTAGGTTATTCTGATGGACTTCTGTGTGGTATTAGGTTATTCTGATGGACTTCTGTGTGGTATTAGGTTATTCTGATGGACTTCTGTGTGGTATTAGGTTATTCTGATGAACGTGTGCGTGGTATTAGGTTATTCTGATGGACTTCTGTGTGGTATTAGGTTATTCTGATGGACTTCTGTGTGGTATTAGGTTATTCTGATGGACTTCTGTGTGGTATTAGGTTATTCTGATGGACTTCTGTGTGGTATTAGGTTATTCTGATGGACTTCTGTGTGGTATTAGGTTATTCTGATGGACTTCTGTGTGGTATTAGGTTATTCTGATGGACTTCTGTGTGGTATTAGGTTATTCTGATGGACTTCTGTGTGGTATTAGGTTATTCTGATGGACTTCTGTGTGGTATTAGGTTATTCTGATGGACTTCTGTGTGGTATTAGGTTATTCTGATGGACTTCTGTGTGGTATTAGGTTATTCTGATGGACTTCTGTGTGGTATTAGGTTATTCTGATGGACTTCTGTGTGGTATTAGGTTATTCTGATGGACTTCTGTGTGGTATTAGGTTATTCTGATGGACTTCTGTGTGGTATTAGGTTATTCTGATGGACTTCTGTGTGGTATTAGGTTATTCTGATGGACTTCTGTGTGGTATTAGGTTATTCTGATGGACTTCTGTGTGGTATTAGGTTATTCTGATGGACTTCTGTGTGGTATTAGGTTATTCTGATGGACTTCTGTGTGGTATTAGGTTATTCTGATGGACTTCTGTGTGGTATTAGGTTATTCTGATGGACTTGTGTGTGGTATTAGGTTATTCTGATGGACTTCTGTGTGGTATTAGGTTATTCTGATGGACTTCTGTGTGGTATTAGGTTATTCTGATGGACTTCTGTGTGGTATTAGGTTATTCTGATGGACTTCTGTGTGGTATTAGGTTATTCTGATGGACTTCTGTGTGGTATTAGGTTATTCTGATGGACTTCTGTGTGGTATTAGGTTATTCTGATGGACTTCTGTGTGGTATTAGGTTATTCTGATGGACTTCTGTGTGGTATTAGGTTATTCTGATGGACTTCTGTGTGGTATTAGGTTATTCTGATGGACTTCTGTGTGGTATTAGGTTATTCTGATGGACTTCTGTGTGGTATTAGGTTATTCTGATGGACTTCTGTGTGGTATTAGGTTATTCTGATGGACTTCTGTGTGGTATTAGGTTATTCTGATGGACTTCTGTGTGGTATTAGGTTATTCTGATGGACTTCTGTGTGGTATTAGGTTATTCTGATGGACTTCTGTGTGGTATTAGGTTATTCTGATGGACTTCTGTGTGGTATTAGGTTATTCTGATGGACTTCTGTGTGGTATTAGGTTATTCTGATGGACTTCTGTGTGGTATTAGGTTATTCTGATGGACTTCTGTGTGGTATTAGGTTATTCTGATGGACTTCTGTGTGGTATTAGGTTATTCTGATGGACTTGTGTGTGGTATTAGGTTATTCTGATGGACTTCTGTGTGGTATTAGGTTATTCTGATGGACTTCTGTGTGGTATTAGGTTATTCTGATGGACTTCTGTGTGGTATTAGGTTATTCTGATGGACTTCTGTGTGGTATTAGGTTATTCTGATGGACTTCTGTGTGGTATTAGGTTATTCTGATGGACTTCTGTGTGGTATTAGGTTATTCTGATGGACTTCTGTGTGGTATTAGGTTATTCTGATGGACTTCTGTGTGGTATTAGGTTATTCTGATGGACTTCTGTGTGGTATTAGGTTATTCTGATGGACTTCTGTGTGGTATTAGGTTATTCTGATGGACTTCTGTGTGGTATTAGGTTATTCTGATGGACTTCTGTGTGGTATTAGGTTATTCTGATGGACTTCTGTGTGGTATTAGGTTATTCTGATGGACTTCTGTGTGGTATTAGGTTATTCTGATGGACTTCTGTGTGGTATTAGGTTATTCTGATGGACTTCTGTGTGGTATTAGGTTATTCTGATGGACTTCTGTGTGGTATTGAATCTTTCTAGAAAGTACAGAAATTTACTTGTGCCTGTATTACAGAAGTTACTGCAATTTAAAACACAACGTAAGCAAACGGATAGTATCATTAATATTTTGGTATGACAGAAAACTTACTTTGGAGCCAACAAACATATGGCAGTGTTAACTAACCATTTCAGTAATATAAATACATCCGTTGTACATTTGCCACATACATAGTAGTAGTGTATGTGGTCTTAGAATTATCTTTAACACCTGAAGAAGATGGTAAAGTTGTTTTGGGTGGTGGATGCAACTTGCGTTGATGACCTTAATGGCCCTGGCACTTGATAGACCTTAATGACCTTCGCAGTTGATATACCTAAAGTCCAGACAACCAACCAACCGTTGGGCTGAATTCAAGCCACCGGCTTATGAATATCTTGTTTTAGCCTCCAACTTCAGGCCATCGCTATACCAAAAAGGCGTAAATGGATATTTATCTGTATTCATGGAGATGCTGTTCTAGTGATAAGCCAAAAGAGCGAGCAAGAATTTAAACTCTTCCTGACATATAATGGAGGATTTTTAAAGTGTGCGGCAGTAAAAGCAAAGATGTCTTTTCTGAGAGAGGTTGTCTCGGTGCATTCTCAGACAATTTTCAGGTACAGATTGAAAACAATTTTGTTTTAAATATTACCACTATGATTCTGGATTATTTGACGAGTGGCAGGGAAACGGGGGGGCGGTGGTGGTTAGTTATAATTTCATTACATATTGAATAAGAATTAATATATTTTATTAAATTACTAATACATGTCGACCTTCTCCAGAACAATGAAAATGGCAACTAGATCATAAATCAGTGTTGTGTGGTGTAGTGGCTAGGGGACGAGGCCTCACCCGCGAGACCCAAGAAGAATATATGATCACATTTGGCTTGTGGACATTTTGTGATGGCAAGGAGACACAAAATACCAAGTGTAAACTGACAACCGATACTTATGTCAAATGAATATCTGATTAGCTACCTTCAATCAACTATTTTTTTCATAATAATTTCTCTTTCATAGTCCGACATTACCCTCTTTATTGTATGATTGTAATATGTGATGATGTGATTGTTTCACAAAAGTGCATATGGGAGCTTATCATGTTGCTTTTCCCCGTGGACTCATATATATATATATATATATATATATATATATATATATATATATATATATATATATATATATATATATATATATATATATATATATATATATATATATATATATATATATATATATATATATATATATATATATATATATATATATATATATATATATATATATTTCTTTTTTTCTTTTTTTTTTTGCTTTGTCGCTGTCTCCCGCGTTTGCGAGGTATCGCAAGGAAACAGACGAAAGAAATGGCCCAACCCACCCCCATACACATGTATATACATACGTCCACACACGCAAATATACCTACCTACACAGCTTTCCATGGTTTACCCCAGACGCTTCACATGCCCTGACTCAATCCACTGACAGCACGTCAACCCCGGTATACCACATCGATCCAATTCACTCTATTCCTTGCCCTCCTTTCACCCTCCTGCATATTAAGGCCCCGATCACACAAAATCTTTTTCACTCCATCTTTCCACCTCCAATTTGGTCTCCCACTTCTCGTTCCCTCCACCTCCGACACATATATCCTCTTGGTCAATCTTTCCTCACTCATTCTCTCCATGTGCCCAAACCATTTCAAAACACCCTCTTCTGCTCTCTCAACCACGCTCTTTTTATTTCCACACATCTCTCTTACCCTTACGTTACTTACTCGATCAAACCACCTCACACCACACATTGTCCTCAAACATGTCATTTCCAGCACATCCATCCTCCTGCGCACAACTCTATCCATAGCCCACGCCTCGAAACCATACAACATTGTTGGAACCACTATTCCTTCAAACATGCCCATTTTTGCTTTCCGAGATAATGTTCTCGACTTCCACACATTCTTCAAGGCTCCCAGGATTTTCGCCCCCTCCCCCACCCTATGATCCACTTCCGCTTCCATGGTTCCATCCGCTGCCAGATCCACTCCCAGATATCTAAAACACTTTACTTCCTCCAGTTTTTCTCCATTCA
This sequence comes from Panulirus ornatus, assembly GCF_036320965.1. Classification (NCBI taxonomy): domain Eukaryota; kingdom Metazoa; phylum Arthropoda; class Malacostraca; order Decapoda; family Palinuridae; genus Panulirus; species Panulirus ornatus. The sequence continues at coordinate 7,311,711 of NC_092235.1, read as the reverse complement.
AACTTACCTCCCAATTGACTTGACCCTCAACCCTACTGTACCTAATTACCTTGCTCTTATTCACATTTACTCTTAACTTTCTTCTTTCACACACTTTACCAAACTCAGTCACCAGCTTCTGCAGTTTCTCACATGAATCAGCCACCAGCGCTGTATCATCAGCGAACAACAACTGACTCACTTCCCAAGCTCTCTCATCCCCAACAGACTTCATACTTGCCCCTCTTTCCAAAACTCTTGCATTCACCTCCCTAACAACCCCATCCATAAACAAATTAAACAACCATGGAGACATCACACACCCCTGCCGCAAACCTACATTCACTGAGAACCAATCACTTTCCTCTCTTCCTACACGTACACATGCCTTACATCCTCGATAAAAACTTTTCACTGCTTCTAACAACTTCTAACAACTAACAACTAATACCTTCCACAGAGCATCTCTATCAACCCTATCATATGCCTTCTCCAGATCCATAAATGCTACATACAAATCCATTTGCTTTTCTAAGTATTTCTCACATACATTCTTCAAAGCAAACACCTGATCCACACATCCTCTACCACTTCTGAAACCACACTGCTCTTCCCCAATCTGATGCTCTGTACATTTCTTCACCCTCTCAATCAATACCCTCCCATATAATTTACCAGGAATACTCAACAAACTTATACCTCTGTAATTTGAGCACTCACTCTTATCCCCTTTGCCTTTGCACAATGGCACTATGCACGCATTCCACCAATCCTCAGGCACCTCACCATGAGTCATACATACATTAAATGACCTTACCAACCAGTCAATAATACAGTCACCCCCTTTTTTAATAAATTCCACTGCAATACCATCCAAACCTGCTGCCTTGCCGGCTTTCACCTTCCGCAAAGCTTTTACTACCTCTTCTCTGTTTACCAAATCATTTTCCCTAACCCTCTCACTTTGCACACCACCTCGACCAAAACACCCTATATCTGCCACTCTATCATCAAACACATTCAACAAACCTTCAAAATACTCACTCCATCTCCTTCTCACATCACCACTACTTGTTATCACCTCCCCATTTGCGCCCTTCACTGAAGTTCCCATTTGCTCCCTTGTCTTACGCACTTTATTTACCTCCTTCCAGAACATCTTTTTATTCTCCCTAAAATTTAATGATACTCTCTCACCCCAACTCTCATTTGCCCTCTTTTTCACCTCTTGCACCTTTCTCTTGACCTCCTGTTTCTTTCTTTTATACATCTCCCACTCAATTGCATTTTTTCCCTGCAAAAATCGTCCAAATGCCTCTCTCTTCTCTTTCACTAATAATCTTACTTCTTCATCCCACCACTCACTACCCTTTCTAATCAACCCACCTCCCACTCTTCTCATGCCACAAGCATGTTTTGCGCAATCCATCACTGATTCCCTAAATACATCCCATTCCTCCCCCACTCCCCTTACTTCCATTGTTCTCCCCTTTTTCCATTCTGTACTCAGTCTCTCCTGGTACTTCCTCACACAGGTCTCCTTCCCAAGCTCACTTACTCTCACCACCCTCTTCACCCCAACATTCACTCTTCTTTTCTGAAAACCCATACAAATCCTCACCTTAGCCTCCACAAGATAATGATCAGACATCCCTCCAGTTGCACCTCTCAGCACATTAACATCCAAAAATCTCTCTTTCGCGCGCCTGTCAATCAACACGTAATCCAATAACGCTCTCTGGCCATCTCTCCTACTTACATACGTATGCTTATGTATATCTCGCTTTTTAAACCAGGTATTCCCAATCACCAGTCCTTTTTCAGCACATAAATCTACAAGCTCTTCACCATTTCCATTTACAACACTGAACACCCCATGTATACCAATTACTCCCTCAACTGCCACATTACTCACCTTTGCATTCAAATCACCCATCACTATAACCCGGTTTCGTGCATCAAAACCACTAACACACTCATTCAGCTGCTCCCAAAACACTTGCCTCTCGTGATCTTTCTTCTCATGCCCAGGTGCATATGCACCAATAATCATCCATCTCTCTCCATCAACTTTCAGTTTTACCCATATTAATCGAGAATTTACTTTCTTACATTCTATCACATACTCCCACAACTCCTGTTTCAGGAGTACTGCTACTCCTTCCCTTGCTCTTGTCCTCTCACTAACCCCTGACTTTACTCCCCAGACATTCCCAAACCACTCTTCCCCTTTACCCTTGAGCTTCGTTTCACTCAGAGCGAAAACATATATATATATATATATATATATATATATATATATATATATATATATATATATATATATATATATATATATATATATATATATATATATATATATATATATATATATATATATTTCTTTCATACTATTCGCCATTTCCCGCGTTAGCAAGGTAGCGTTAAGAACAGAGGACTGGGCCTCTGAGGGAATATCCTCACCTGGCCTCGTTCTCTGTTCCTTCTTTTGGAAAATCAAAAAAAAACGAGAGGGGAGGATTTCCAGCCCCCCGCGCCCTCCCCTTTTAGTCGCCTTCTACGACACGCAGGGAATAAGTGGGAAGTATTCTTTCTCCCCTATCCCCAGGGATAATATATATATATATATATATATATATATATATATATATATATATATATATATATATATATATATATATATATATATATATATATATATATATATATATATATATATATATATATATATATATATATATATATATATATACATATATATATATATATATATATATATATATATATATATATATATATATATATATATATATATATATATATATATATATATATATATATATATATATATATATATATATATATATATATATATATATATATATATATATATATATATATATATATATATATATATATATATATATATATATATATATATATATATATATATATATATATATATATATATATATATATATATATGACTGTTTTCCATTTTAACTCAGGAACAGATGGAGATTGAGAAAGTGAAAGCACATACAGAATATCAGACTGTGGAGGAGGAATGTGATTTTGGAAACGTTAGAGGATGTATGGATCAGGTATTTGCTATAAAGCATGTGTTTGAGAAATACTTATAGAAACAGATAGATTTGTATAAGGCATTTATGAATCTGGAGAAAGCATATTATAAGGTTGATAGAGATGCCTTATCAAAGGTCTTAAGAATATAATGTGCAGGAGAAAAGCTCCTTAAAGCAAAAAAGTTTTTATCAAGGGTGTAAGACATGGGTACAAGTTCATTTGATCACACTCTCATAAATGTATCCATTATAACACCACCTCCCCATCCAGCAGCCCCTTCTAAGCGTAAATACTGGCACCTCACCAAAGCTGACTGGAATAACTTATATAACTTCTTTTCCGACTTTCCTTGGGTAAATTACTGTCTTGTATGTGGTGATGCTTCTGTCTCTGCTAAATGCATAGCAGGGGTTATTCTTGTGGGAATGGAAGCATTTATCCCCTCTTCCTGCAAGATGACCTTTTCATTTGATTCATGGTTCAACTGTTCCTGTTCTAAGGCCATATTGGACTTGGAAAAACTCTCCTTCCTCTGGCTCCCATTCAGTTTTTATCACTACAAGCAAGTTATCTGTGAGGCAAAGTGCTTTCAACTCAACTTTGTTAAGTAAGGAACCAACCCAAATGTGAGAGCAGTACTCCACTCCATAAAAGGACGCATCACTCCTTTTATAAATGGAGCAACTATTCAGAAGAAAAGAAGTTTTGACATCTAAACAGGACACCCAGTTCTTAGAGGCAGACTTAGCTCTTCCTGTAATGTGGGGTTTTCAAGAAAGAGTGATGTTAGAGTAACACTAAGTATGTTCATTGAGTCAAGAGATGGAATTACAGAAATGTCAAAGGAGAGACGAGAGGTGTGGGGAGTTTTCGGTAGAGAAATGGGTAGAAACTGGGTTGTGGATGCATTAAACTTAACAAGATTTTGTGTACCCCACTGAGATAACCTATCCAAGTCTGAGTTTATTGAGGAAGCTGTGTCAAGATGAGAGGCAGATAGAGTGAGAGAAGAAGGAGTAGAACTGAAGGATGTGGATGAATGCATTGTTGAGTCATCAGTGTATGAGGTTATTGGATTATTTGTGGGGGAGAGGAAATCATTGGAAAAAAGGAGAAAAAGAGTAGGGGACAGGACAGAACCTTGGGGACATTGCTGTTGATGGAGAAAAGGGGGAGACTGATCTCTCTACAACCATATAGATAGATCTGCAGGAGAGGAAGCTAGATATGAGGGAGGGAAGTCAAAAGAGGGGAACTTGGAGATGATACCCCAATGCCACACCCTGTCAAAAGCCTTAGTAAGATAGAAAAGAATATCTCCAGTGGATCTCACCTTATGGAAGCCATACTGGTGATCAGAGAGAGAAGACTGATTTTCAAGGTGTTTTAGGATATGGGAGTTAAGGAGGGATTCAAAGACTTTTGAAATGTTAGATTTCTAAGCAATAGGATGAAAGTTAGGGGGGTTGGAACAATCACAATTCTTAGGGATGGGATGTATCAATGCATGCTTTCAAGGAGAAGGAAAAGTTTTGGTTTTTAAACAGAAACAGAACAAATGAGCAAGTACAGGTGTGTAAGTTGAGAGGCACACTCTTTCAGTACATGGGAATGAATGCCGTCAGGATCATAAGCCTTGCTTGTGTCCAGAGAGAGAAGTGCTTTTTGGACTGTCTGAAAAGAGATTTTGGGAAGGGGCATAGAAACAAATAAGAGGGGCATCAGGGGGTGAATGAATGTTGGAGTCATCCAAAGTGGAGTTAGAGGAAAAACAGGAACCAAAGAGATTTGCTTTGTTAACAGGAGAGATAGTGATAGTACCATCAGAACAGAAAAGTGAAGGAAAGTTAGAGCAACAGTTGTTAGAGATCCCCTTAGCTAAAGACCAGAAACGCGTATCAGTGGAGGACAGGTAGAGGTTATTGCACTTCCTATGAATATATATATATATATATATATATATATATATATATATATATATATATATATATATTTTTTTTTTTTTTTTGCTTTGTCGCTGTCTCCCGCGGGCGACAAAGCAAAAAAAAAAAAAAAAATATATATATATATATATATATATATATATATATATATATATATATATATATATATATATACATATATATATATATATATATATATATATATATATATATATATATATATATATATATATATATATATATATATATATATATATATATATATACAGAATGGAAAAAGGTGAGAACAATGGAAGTAAGGGGAGTGGGGGAGGAATGGGATGTATTTAGGGAATCAGTGATGGATTGCGCAAAAGATGCTTGTGGCATGAGAAGAGTGGGAGGTGGGCTGTTTAGAAAGGGTAGTGAGTGGTGGGATGAAGAAGTAAGAGTATTAGTGAAAGAGAAGAGAGAGGCATTTGGACGATTTTTGCAGGGAAAAAAATGCAATTGAGTGGGAGAAGTATAAAAGAAAGAGACAGGAGGTCAAGAGAAAGGTGCAAGAGGTGAAAAAAAGGGCAAATGAGAGTTGGGGTGAGAGACTATCAGTAAATTTTAGGGAGAATAAAAAGATGTTCTGGAAGGAGGTAAATAGGGTGCGTAAGACAAGGGAGCAAATGGGAACTTCAGTGAAGGGCGTAAATGGGGAGGTGATAACAAGTAGTGGTGATGTGAGAAGGAGATGGAATGAGTATTTTGAAGGTTTGTTGAATGTGTCTGATGACAGAGTGGCAGATATAGGGTGTTTGGGTCGAGGTGGTGTGCAAAGTGAGAGGGTTAGGGAAAATGATTTGGTAAACAGAGAAGAGGTAGTAAAAGCTTTGCGGAAGATGAAAGCCGGCAAGGCAGCAGGTTTGGATGGTATTGCAGTGGAATTTATTAAAAAAGGGGGTGACTGTATTGTTGACTGGTTGGTAAGGTTATTTAATGTATGTATGACTCATGGTGAGGTGCCTGAGGATTGGCGGAATGCGTGCATAGTGCCATTGTACAAAGGCAAAGGGGATAAGAGTGAGTGCTCAAATTACAGAGGTATAAGTTTGTTGAGTATTCCTGGTAAATTATATGGGAGGGTATTGATTGAGAGGGTGAAGGCATGTACAGAGCATCAGATTGGGGAAGAGCAGTGTGGTTTCAGAAGTGGTAGAGGATGTGTGGATCAGGTGTTTGCTTTGAAGAATGTATGTGAGAAATACTTAGAAAAGCAAATGGATTTGTATGTAGCATTTATGGATCTGGAGAAGGCATATGATAGAGTTGATAGAGATGCTCTGTGGAAGGTATTAAGAATATATGGTGTGGGAGGCAAGTTGTTAGAAGCAGTGAAAAGTTTTTATCGAGGATGTAAGGCATGTGTACGTGTAGGAAGAGAGGAAAGTGATTGGTTCTCAGTGAATGTAGGTTTGCGGCAGGGGTGTGTGATGTCTCCATGGTTGTTTAATTTGTTTATGGATGGGGTTGTTAGGGAGGTAAATGCAAGAGTCTTGGAAAGAGGGGCAAGTATGAAGTCTGTTGGGGATGAGAGAGCTTGGGAAGTGAGTCAGTTGTTGTTCGCTGATGATACAGCGCTGGTGGCGGATTCATGTGAGAAACTGCAGAAGCTGGTGACGGAGTTTGGTAAAGTGTGTGGAAGAAGAAAGTTAAGAGTAAATGTGAATAAGAGCAAGGTTATTAGGTACAGTAGGGTTGAGGGTCAAGTCAATTGGGAGGTGAGTTTGAATGGAGAAAAACTGGAGGAAGTGAAGTGTTTTAGATATCTGGGAGTGGATCTGTCAGCGGATGGAACCATGGAAGCGGAAGTGGATCATAGGGTGGGGGAGGGGGCGAAAATTTTGGGAGCCTTGAAAAATGTGTGGAAGTCGAGAACATTATCCCGGAAAGCAAAAATGGGTATGTTTGAAGGAATAGTGGTTCCAACAATGTTGTATGGTTGCGAGGCGTGGGCTATGGATAGAGTTGTGCGCAGGAGGATGGATGTGCTGGAAATGAGATGTTTGAGGACAATGTGTGGTGTGAGGTGGTTTGATCGAGTAAGTAACGTAAGGGTAAGAGAGATGTGTGGAAATAAAAAGAGCGTGGTTGAGAGAGCAGAAGAGGGTGTTTTGAAATGGTTTGGGCACATGGAGAGAATGAGTGAGGAAAGATTGACCAAGAGGATATATGTGTCGGAGGTGGAGGGAACGAGGAGAAGAGGGAGACCAAATTGGAGGTGGAAAGATGGAGTGAAAAGATTTTGTGTGATCGGGGCCTGAACATGCAGGAGGGTGAAAGGAGGGCAAGGAATAGAGTGAATTGGAGCGATGTGGTATACAGGGGTTGACGTGCTGTCAGTGGATTGAATCAAGGCATGTGAAGCGTCCGGGGTAAACCATGGAAAGCTGTGTAGGTATGTATATTTGCGTGTGTGGACGTGTGTATGTACATGTGTATGGGGGGGGGGTTGGGCCATTTCTTTCGTCTGTTTCCTTGCGCTACCTCGCAAACGCGGGAGACAGCGACAAAGTATAAAAAAAAAAAAAAAAAAATATATATATATATATATATATATATATATATATATATATATATATATATATATATATATATATATATATATATATATATATATATATATATATATATATATCACTACTCCTGAAACAGGAATGGTGGGAGTATGTGATAGAGTGTAAGAAAGTAAACTCTAGATTGATATGGGTAAAACTGAAAGTTGTTGGAGAGAGATGGGTGATTATTGGAGCATATGTACCTGGACATGAGAAGAAAGAGCATGAGAGGCAAGTGTTTTGGGAGCAGCTGAGTGACTGTGTTAGTGGTTTTGATGCACAAGACCGTTTTATAGTGATAGGTGATTTGAATGAAAAGGTGAGTAATGTGGCAGTTGATGGAACAATTGGTATACATGGGGTGTTCAGTGTTGTAAATGGAAATGGTGAAGAGCTTGTAGATTTATGTGCTGAAAAGGAACTGGTGATTGGGAATACCTGGTTTAAAAAGAGAAATATACATAAGTATACGTATGTAAGTAGGAGTGATGGCCAGAGAGCGTTATTGGATTACACGTTGATTAAAAGGCGCGCGAAAGAGAGACGTTTGGATGTTAATGTGCTGAGAGGTGCAAGTGGAGGGATGTCTTATCATTATCTTGTGGAGGCAAAGGTGAAGATTTGTAGAGGTTTTCAGAAAAGACGAGAGAATGTTGGGGTGAAGAGAGTGGTGAGAGTAAGTGAGCTTGGGAAGGAGACTTGTGTGAGGAAGTACCAGGAGAGACTGAGTACAGAATGGAAAAAGGTGAGAACAAAGGACGTAAGGGGAGTGGGGGAGGAATGGGATGTATTTAGGAAAGCAGTGATGGCTTGTGCAAAAGATTCTTGTGGCATGAGAAGCGTGGGAGGTGGGCAGATTAGAAAGGGTAGTGAGTGGTGGGATGAATAAGTAAGATTATCAGTGAAAGAGAAGAGAGAGGCATTTGGGCGATCTTTGCAGGGAAATAATGCAAATGAGTGGGAGATGTATAAAAGAAAGAGGCAGGAGGTCAAGAGAAAGGTGCAAGAGGTGAAAAAGAAGGCAAATGAGAGTTGGGGTGAGAGAGTATCATTAAATTTTAGGGAGAATAAAAAGATGTTTTGGAAGTAGGTAAATAAAGTGCGTAAGACAAGGGAACAAATGGGAACTTCAGTGAAAGGGTCTAATGGGGAGGTGATAACAAGTAGTGGTGATGTGAGGAGATGGAGTGAGTATTTTGAAGGTTTGTTGAATGTGTATGATGATAGAGTGGCAGATATAGGGTGTTTTGGTCGAGGTGGTGTGCAAAGTGAGAGGGTTAGGGAGAATGACTTGGTAAACAGAGAAGAGGTAGTAAAAGCTTTGCGGAAGATGAAAGCCGGCAAGGCAGCGGGCTTGAATGGCATTGCAGTGGAATTTATCAAAAAAGAGGGTGACTGTATTGTTGACTGGTTGGGAAGGTTATTTAATATATGTATGATTCATGGTGAGGTGCGTGAGGATTGGCGGAATGCTTGCATAGTGCCATTGTACAAAGGCAAAGGGGACAAAGGTGAGTGCTCAAATTACAGAGGTATAAGTTTGTTGAGTATTCCTGGTAAATTATATGGGAGGGTATTGATTGAGAGGGTGAAGGCATGTACAGAGCATCAGATTGGGGAAGAGCAGTGTGGTTTCAGAAGTAGCAGAGGATGTGTGGATCAGGTGTTTGCTTTGAAGAAAATATGTGAGAAATATTTAGAAAAGCAAATGGATTTGTATGTAGCATTTATGGATCTGGAGAAGGCATATGATAGAGTTGATAGAGATGCTCTGTGGAATGTATGAAGAATATATGGTGTGGGAGGCAAGTTGTTAGAAGCAGTGAAAAGTTTTTATCGAGGATGTAAGGCATGTGTACGTGTAGGAAGAGAGGAAAGTGATTGGTTCTCAGTGAATGTAGGTTTGCGGCAGGGGGTGTGTGATGTCTCCATGGTTGTTTGATTTGTTTATGGATGGGGTTGTTAGGGAGGTGAATGCAAGGGTTTTGGAAAGAGGGGCAAGTATGCAGTCTGTTGTGGATGAGAGAGCTTGGGAAGTGAGTCAGTTGTTGTTCGCTGATGATACAGCGCTGTTGGCTGATTCATGTGAGAAACTGCAGAAGCTGATGACTGAGTTTGTTAAAATGTGTGAAAGAAGAAAGTTGAGAGTAAATGTGAATAAGAGCAAGGTTATTAGGTACATTAGGGTTGAAGGACAAGTCAACTGGGAGGTAAGTTAGAATGGAGAAAAACTGGAGGAAGTGAAGTGTTTTAGATATCTGGGAGTGGTTTTGGCAGCGGATGGAACAATGGAAGCAGAAGTTAATCATAGGGTGGGGGGAAGGGGCGAAAATTCTGTGAGCCTTGAAGAATGTGTGGAAGCCGAGAACATTATTTCGGAAAGCAAAAATGGGTTTGTTTGAAGGAATAGTGGTTCCAATAATGTTGTATGGTTGCGAGGCGTGGGCTATGGATAGAGTTGTGCCCAGGAGGGTGAATGTGCTTGAAATGAGATATTTGAGGACAATATGTGGTGTTAGGTGGTTTGATCGAGTAAGTAATAATAGGGTAAGAGAGATGTGTGGTAACAAAAAGAGTGTAGTTGAGAGAGCAGAAGAGGGTGTTTTGAAATGGTTTGGTCGCATGGAGAGAATGAGTGAGGAAAGATTGACAAAGAGGATATATGTGTCAGAGGTGGAGGGAATGAGGAGAAGTGGAAGACCAAATTGGAGGTGGAAAGATGGAGTGAAAAAGACTTTGAGTGATCGGGGCCTGAACATGCAGGAGGGTGAAAGGCGTGGAAGGAATAGAGTGAATTGGAACGATGTGGTTTGCCGGGGTCGACGTGCTGTCAAGGATTGAATCAGGGCATGTGAAGCGTCTGGGGTAAACCATGGAAAGTTCTGTGGGTCCTGGATGTGGAAAGGGAGCTGTGGTTTCGGTGAATTGTTACATGACAGCTAGAGACTGAGTGTGAACGAATGGTGCCTTTGTTGTCTTCCTAGCGCTACCTCGCGCACATAAGGGGGAGGGGGTTGTTATTTCATGTGTGGCGGGGTGGCGATAGGAATGAATAAAGGCAGACAGTATGAATTATGTACATGTGTATATATTTATATGTCTGTGTGTGTACATAGAATATATACGTTGAGATTTATAGGTATGTATATTTGCGTGTGTGGATGTGTATGTATGTACATGTGTATGTGAGTGGGTTGGGCCATTCTTTCGTCTGTTTCCTTGCGCTACCTCGCTAACGCGGGAGACAGCGACAAAGCAAAATGATAATAATAAAACATATATATATATATATATATATATATATATATATATATATATATATATATATATATATATATATATATATATATATATATACAAAGAGAGGAGAGAGAGAGAGAGAGAGAGAGAGAGAGAGAGAGAGAGAGAGAGAGAGAGAGTCACTGAAGCTTATTGTTGAGATTTTCACATTTTTCCCACTTTGAGTTGTGTAGAATGTGAAATTTATTCATCTTTATATGTGTATACTGATAGTGCTTTTGTATTAAATGTAGCAAAAAAGTTTTGCCAAAGTTAAAGGTTAACGGATAATGGAGGATCCAGAGAGTCGTTAGCAGTAATAGGAACGTGTACATAACCTCACAGAAAATTAATCCTTGGCTGTGACAACAGTTGTGTCATGAATAGTATATCCTTCGAGCCAGATTCGAACCAGCGACCTATGGATGTCTGTTTAAGATTCCAACTACAGTCCACCGCTCTACCAACTGAGCTATCGAAGGATGAGGAAAGTAGAGCAGTTTGTACGAAAATATTTTTGGAAACTGTCGATTTTGTGTTGTTGAGTTAGGAGTGGTGGGAGGATTTTTAAGGTGCCGGGTGGCTTTTAATGGAAGAATTATCGTGTGTGGGGCTTCTCGTGTTTTGCTCGATGAGCGTTTCACACGTAAACTCCCTTACTTCTTTATTGCTTTGATATTTCGTATTTCTGTCCTGATGCATAACACTTAAATTCATGGACTTGCCTCGTTTTCGACAACGTCTTCGCAAGTATAAATCTAGTCCCATCCTTAGCACCAGAATGACATGTATTATTACTCGACATCAAGCATTATTCATTAAGTTCCAAAGCCAATCTTTTGTCTCTCAATTGTTGAACCTCCGATACACCTGGTCTTCACCGAGCGTCGCTTTCTGAGCGTCGAGAATGTTAATAGCTGATCGAAGAGGCCGGAAATGGCGTTCTTTCTTTTTATTACGGTTGCCTGTGTTCACTATCAGTCACATCGTAACTCCAGTAAGGATTAACACTGTTTTCCTGTGATCGAGGCCAATGTCTGAGATGATGATATTCCAGATCTTCGTGTGACACTAAGTCCACACTTCTGACATAGGATCTGGGGGGTTTTGAATATTTGGCTGTTTCACTTAATACATGAAAATCTATCAAGTAGTTTCTTGTCTTCCGGTGCTCTGTGGTAATAATTTCAGTATTCATGATTTTTTTGTTAATAATAGATTCGTTTGTATTTGTGGTCATAGCTAAAAGACGGGTTAAGCCGCGCGTGGAAGCACCACTGTTCCTGTGACGGACGAGACGGGAGTAATTACTTTGCTTTCAGTGTATGGCGTCTGATGTGTGAGAGGCAGTTTTCCCACAGGCTAGTAACACTTGACTCATTTAAAAGAATTTTCAACCCTTCCTGTGTATGGTACATATCTTTACCACTTGTCTATGACTCATACATACTACTACAAGTTTTGATGTTTATGGCTCTAACAGCGAAGATTCTTGTGTGAAAGAGGCAACCCAGCTGCATAATCTCTTTTAAAACCAAATGATATAAAGAAAATAATAAAGATGATTTCGTCAATATCAAGTTGTAGGGTTGTAGGGATGGAAGTAACAAAGACTATACAGACAAGAAGAGGGATGATACACTTGTGGAGAAAATTGGTCGTTACGCTAAAGAATGGAGTAGTTAGCATTCCGGCTACTTCGTTGTTAAGATGAAAACAAATGATAGTTTGTAGCTGTCACCAGCTGTAAGCCCTGTGGCTATTACCAGCTGTAAGCCCTGTAGCTGTCACCAGCTGTAAGCCCTACTTACGCAAGTTCATGTGCGTAGCAGAACGTCTGCACGTGTGCAGAGCATTCCACTGTAATCTATGCATGAAGCATGAAGATTTGTAGCTGCATTTACATGCTCTAAACTTATCATCGTAGTTTGACAGAAAAAAACTTCGTTTACAGGTTTGTAGGTGAGTGTTCTCATGAGATGTCGGCGTTGATGACTTCCATGTTATGGTATTATCTGAGGTGGGGCAGTTCCCTTAACCAAACACGTCATGCAACCAATTGTCCTGGGCTGTCAAAAGTCATAATGATCTCATTGTAGCTGTACTACTCCTTTTTCTTCTTTACCCACTTTTGGCACTTTCATCCCAACTTATTCGTACATATATGAGATTATCACTTATTTCTCTGAAGTTCTCGATGCATTGCTGGACATTTTGTCGTCACCCCTGAGTCAGTCTGTAGATACATCATTTGCTGAAAGAATAACTCAAGATTTGTTCACGAGATGAACTTCCTACCTAAATATGTGACGTTCACCCATACTCTAAAATGCTTTGTCTGTATATGGCTAGACAATTAATAGTTTAAAACTAAGCTCATATTTACACCATAGGTACTCTGTTGGTTGACTTAACTGGTTAGATTTGGGGGCACTTCGCTGCACAAATTTAGCGACTTGAATAGAAAACATTTTTTGGCAGGTGCTATCGGGGTCTGATATATGCTTTGTGCACTTTTTTTCTCTGTTAGTATGGTGAGCTCTTGATATGACCAGTCTGATTGGCCATTATGACTGGTGTATATGTGTATTTCTCCCTGATATTCTGCTGTGGTTGTAATTCATCTGAGGTTATCAGGTCTAATCTGCATATTCCTGACGTCTAGAAAAATACAGTGAAGTGTATAATGTAACGGTGATGTGAAATGACACTGGATTTTGGTGATGTATTCCAGCCTCCATGACGCACTGTCGGGCTGGGTACACATCTATGAATAGCACTGTCTTGTGTCTTTTGGCTGATATTATATTTGTACAGTCTGTTGTAAAGCTGAGGGAGTCGAACGGTGTGATTCGTCCACAGATTATCTACTGACGAGATTTTTTTTCCCCACGTAATATTTAGTCGTAGTCGTGTTTATCTTAAAAGAAACTGCCTAAGCTTCCAGTAGGCATATTAATACTAAAATAACTTATATCAATTATTCATATTCGCCATTTCTCGCATTAACGAAGTAGCGTTAAGAACAGAGGACTAGGCCTCAGAGGGAATATCATCACTTGGCCACAGGGTCAATTTACGTTTGAGGAAAGGAACCTGGATGTTTTGGCTCTGAGTTAAACGAAGCTCAAGGGTAAAGGGAAGAATGGTTTGGGAATGTCTCGAAAGTAAAGTCAGGGGTTGGTGAGAGGACAGGAGCATAGGAAGGTATAGCACTACTCCTGAAGCAGTTGTGGGAGTATGTGATAGAGTGTAAGAAAGTAAACTTTAGATTGATATGTGTAAAAATGAAAGTAGATGGAGAGAGGCGGGTGATTATTGGTGCCTATGCACCTGGCCATGAAAAGAAAGATCATGAGAGGCAAGTGTTTTAGGAGTAGCTGAGTGAGTGTGTTAGCAGCTTTGATGCACGAGACCGGGTTATAGTTATGGGTGATTTGAATGCAAAGGTGACTAAAGTGACGGCTGAGGGAATAATTGGTGTACATGGAGTGTTCAGTGTTGTAAATGGAAATGGTGGAGAGCTTTTAGATTTGTGTGCTGAGACAAGGCTGTTGATTGGGAATACCTGGTTTAAAAAGAAAGATATACATAAGTATGCGTATTTAAGTAGGAGAGATGGCCAGAGAGCGTTATTGGATTACGTGTTATTTGATAGGCGCGTGAAAGATAAACTTTTGAATGTTAATGTGCTGAGAGGGGTAACTGGAGGGATGTCTGTTCATTATCTTGTGGAGGCGAAGGTGAAGATATGTAGAGGATTTCAGAAAAGAAGAGAGAATGTTGGGGTGAAAAGAGTGATGAGAGTAAGTGAGCTTGGAAAGGAGACTTGTGTGAGAAGGTATCAGGAGAGATTCAGTGCAGAATGGAAAAAGGTGAGAGCAAATGACGTAAGGGGAGTGGGGAAGAATAGGATGTATTTAGGGAAGCAGTGATGGCTTGCGCAAAAGATGCCTGTGGCATGAGAAAGGTGGGAGGTTGGTAGATAAGAAAGAGCAGTGAGTGGTGGGATGAAGAAGTAAGATTGTTAGTGAAAGAGAAGAGAGAGGCATTTGGACGATTTTTGCAGGGAAATAGTGCAAATGATTGGGAAATGTATAAAACAAAGAGGCAAGAGACCAAGAGAAAAGGTGCAAGAGGTGAAAAAGAGTGCAAATGAGAGTTGGTGTGAGAGAGTATCATCAAATTTTAGGGAGAATAAAAAGATGTTTTGGAAGGAGGTAAACAAAGTGCGTAAGACAAGTAGGAGAAAAGTGAGAGGGAGGTGGAGTGAGTATTTTGAAGGTTTGTTGAATGTGTTTGAAGATAAAAAGTGAGATATAGGGTGTTTAGGTCGAGGTGGTGTGCGAAGTGAGAGGGTCAGGGAGAATGATTTGGTAAACAGAGAAGACTCAGTGAAAGTTTTGCGGAAGACGAAAGCCGGCAAGGCGGCGGTTTTGGATGGTATTGCTGTGGAATTTATCAAAAAAAGAGGTGACTGTGTTGTTGACTGATTGGTGAGAATATTCAGTATATGTATGGCTTATGGTGAAGTACCTGAGGATTAGCGGAATGCATGTATAGTGCCACTGTACAAAGGCAAAGGGCATAAAGGTAAGTGTGCGAATTACAGATGTATAAGTTTGTTGACTATTCCAGGGAAATTATATGGTAGGGCATTGATTGAGAGGGTCAAGGGATATACAGAACATCAGATTGGAGAGGAGCAGTGTGGTTTCAGAAGTGGTAGAGGATGTGTGGATCAGGTGTTTACTTTGAAGAATGTATGTGAGAAATACTTAGAAAAGCGATGAATTTGTATGTAGCATTTAGGGATCTGGAGAAGGCATATGACAGAGTTGATAGAGATGCTCTGTGGAGTGTATTATGAGTATATGGTGTGGGAGGTAGGTTGCTAGAAGCAGTGAAATGCTTTTATCAAGGAAGCAAGGCATGTGTACGTGTTGGAAGAGAGGAAAGTGATTGGTTCTCAGTGAATGTCGGTTTGCGGCAGGGGTGTGTGATGTCTCCATAGCTGTTTAATTTTTTTATGAATGGGGTTGTTAGGGAGGTGAATGCAAGAGTTTTGGAGAGAGGGGCAAGTATGCAGCCTGTTGGGGATGAGAGGGCTTGGGAAATGAGTCAGTTGTTGTTATCTGATAATACAGCGCTGGTGGCTGATTCGTGTGAGAAACTGCAGAAGCTGGTGACTGAGTACAGTAAAGTGTGTGAAAATAAAAAACTGAGAGTAAATGTGAATAAGAGCAAAGTTATTAGGTTCAGTAGGTTTGAGGGACAAGTAAATTGAGAAGTAAGTTTGAATGGAGAAAAACTGGAGGAAGTGAAGAGTTTTAGATATCTGGGAGTGGATTTGGCAGCGGATGGAACAATGGAAGCGGAAGTGAGTCACAGGATGGGGGAAGGGGCCAAGGTTCTGGGAGCGTTGAAGAATGTGTGGAAGGCGAGAACGTTATCCCGGAAAGCAAAAATGGGTATGTTTAAAGGAATAGTGGTTCCAACAATGTTTTATGGTTGTGTGGCATGGGCGATGAATAGAGTTGTGCGGAAGAGGGTGGATGTGTTGGAAATGAGATGTTTGAGGACAATATGTGCCGTGAAGTGGTTTGATCGAGTAAGGAAAGGGTAAGAGAGATGTGTGGTATTAAAAAGAGTGCGGCTAAGAGAGCAAAAGAGGGTGTATTGAAATGGTTTGGTCACATGAAGAGAATGAGTGAAGAAATATTGATAAAGAGGATATATATGTCAGAGGTGGAGGGAACGAGGAGAAGTGGGATACCAAATTAGAGGTGGAGGGATGGAGTGAAAAAGATTTTGAGCGATCGGGGCCTGAACATACTGGAGGGTGAAAGGCGTGCAAGGAATAGAGTGAATTGGAATGATGTGGTGTACCGGGGTCGACGTGCTATCAGTGTGGATTGAACCAAAGCATGTGAAGCATCTGGGGTAAACCTTGGAAAGCTTTGTGGGCCTGGATGTGGAAAGGGGGCTGTGGTTTCGTTGCATTACACATGACAGCTTGAGTCTGAGTGTGGACGAACGTGGCTTTAGTTTTCCTTTCCTAGCGCTACCCTGCGCGCAGGCGGGGGATGGGGGTGTCATTTCATGTGTGACGGGGCGGCGGCGAGAATGGAAGAAGGCAGCATGTATGAATATGTGCATGTGTATACATTTATATATCTATTTATATATATGTATGTATACATTGAAACGTATAGGTAAGTATATGTGCGTATGTGGACGTTTATGTATATTCCTGTGGATGTGGGTGGGTTGGGCCGTTCTTTCGTCTTTCTCCTTGCGCTACCTGGCTAACGCGGGAAACTGTGACAAAGTATAATAAATGAATGTATATTATTGTTATCATTATTATTATTACTAGAAGTAGTAATAGTACTAGTATCAGTAACATTGGTAGTAGTAGTAATATCAGTAATATCAGTAGTAGTTGTAATTGTGGTAGTAATAATAATGCTATCATTATCATTGTAATTATTATTATGATTACTATCATTATCATTATGATTACTATTATTATCATTATTATTACTAGTAGTAGTAGTAGTAGTAGTAGTAGTAGTAGTAGTAGTACTGATAATAGTGGTAATATTAGTTAATATTATTATTACTAGTAGTTGTAATAGTGGTAGTAATAATAATGCTATTAAATTATCATTATCATTATCATCATTATTACTAGTAGCAGCAGTAGTAATAGTAGTAGTAGTAGTAGTAGTAGTAGTAGTAGTAGTAGTAGTAATAGTAGTAGTAATAGTAGTAGTATTAGTAATATCATTATTAGTAGTAGTTGTAATACTCATAATACTAGTAGTATTTCTAGAACACAGTGATACAAATTACTTGTATATCTGTTCAGATGTTTCACACAATCTTTTTAATCGTACGACCGCGCAGGCTCCTGCCGTTACTTGGGAATACTTTTGTTTTAGAAGTCTTTTATAAATGGGATGAAGCGGTTGTGTGGTTACGTTTAGAAAAGAATGAACGTAAATTGTAATGTGTTTGTAGCCTCGATGGCGCAGTAGGCAGCGCGTGAGTCTCATAATCTCAAGGTCGTGAGTTCGATCCTCACTCGGGGCAGAAGTTTTCGTATGATGTCAAAAACCTGATATACCAGCCAATCCTCTCACCATATGTTGCTCCAACTGTGCACTGATTATCGAACTTGGGTTTTCTCTCAATCTCCGGTATCCGAGCTGTCACATCCCCAGCTTTTGAATGGACCTTTGTTTGGTCATGGAATGTATTTGTCAGTGAAACTCCTTAATGACTATTACATACATATAATAATGGGAATCCTAACATATATAATTCTGTCTTTATCAGGTCAATACTATTGCAGTTGGGTAGATACATATCACATAATGGACTCGTCGAAATATTTTACCCTGGGCAAATCTCTCTTCGTCGTTGTCCTATCAAATGTCCGACCTTCAAGTTATCACCATCAAACCACTTGTTACATACAACTTTATTGGGTTACGCACCATCAATTCCGTTACCATAGTCTCCTTTTCATGCCAGACGTTGTCGTGTGGATATGCATTAATCACTTAGAACTGTCATGATACTTATATCCTAATTTCTATCAAAGAAATATTCATTAGGCGGTTAATGGATATCCAAATGAAGACATGTGGCTTGGAAAGTGTGAGTGTAACATATTTCTGTTGCATAACATGATAATCTTGGGTAACGAGATGTTTGTGGGTGGGAATTTGACGGGTGCGCAATAGATGGGAGATACGCAAGGATATGGGGACTCGGTGAGTTGGATGTGCTCAAACTTGGTCCCTAGTTTGGCAGCGTTACTTACTTGTGTCCTCCTCGTCTGACATTAAAACTCGAGTGGATCACCTGGCTAAGTACCTTTGTTTAACCAGGATGCAGCTTCTGTCTGTGAAACACTTTCTCGACATCTGTTTTCCATCTTACAGAAAACTCAAATCATCCAAATATCCGAACGCTGTTTGTATTCTGATCTATCTTCTTCCTGGAGCGTTCTCACCAGTCTCATAAAACCAGCCGGAGCCCCTGCCAAGCCGAGTGGCTGGACAGTACATTCATATAAACCAGGGATACACTTATCCCCCAGCCTCTGCAACTTGCAATGCTTACTCAAGATTCATCACGTCTGTAAAGGGAAGGAGTTCACACAAGTACAGTCACAACATTCTGTTTTTTATGTACGTGACATCCTAAAAACTACTTAAGTAATACTGAAGTTACAAAAGTCCATGGAGGGTTGGACTCCAAGTCATTCTTTCTAGCTGATATACCATCAACCTTGTTTAACAATGCCGTTGGCTTTACCCTTTACAAGAGCAACATACGCAGGCGCCATATAAGATTAACGTCCGGAGAAAATTTGAATTGGGTATTCTATTCTCGTTCCCTGGTTTCATTACCTGTTTATTTGTGGGACCACTTTTGTTTGAGATCCTTTACTGCCTTATATTGATAAAAAAAAGTGTGTTTACTCACGAATTCTCAATCACCAACGCTTCTCCCGGGAAACATGCGAAAGGTAAACGTGACAAGTGTTTGTGGATCTTCCTTTAGCGTTGTCAACAAAATGATTGCCAGTACTTTCCATATGAGAGGTAAGCCAAACGGGCGTTAAGAAATCCTGATAAAGACCGCGTTTCAAGGTTATCCCATCTAGTTACCGTAAGTCCAACTACACATAAATGTACATTATTACATCTTGTAAATGATAAATCACTGAATAACATCAAATGAGACATTCTTTCGTCCAGCAGAAACAACAGAAATACAACTGAAAGAAAAAACTAAATTTTGATGAAATTCACTGAAGCTTTGTGGCCGCCATGACACATGCCGTACACCGAGACGCCGGCCAACCTCAAGCGATGAGAGATGGCCAGACATACACATCCTGGCTGGGTCGCCAGTCCTCACCTCATGTTACTTTGAGGCTTTACCCAGTGCTACCACGGCAGAACATTACATCATTGGTGTAAAATATCCTACTGTGTATTATGCCAAATGACTTGTACAACCACAGGAATACGTCCATGAAACTAATCATTAACTATTGACCGATATATGTTAATGAGTTTTAGTGAATACAAATGGTAATGATGAGCCATCGTGTCTGCAACAGGTTTATCAAGAGAGAGAGAGGTACTTCCATTATAAGAGAATGGCAGTGTTTAACCCAGGCACGTCGTGGTCATCTCGCCATCCTTACGTCGAGCAACTGCCCCTCATACAACTACCCCCCCCCTCCCCCCCTCCCCCTCATCGTTACATAAGTTTAATGGGTAATGCGCGTATAATCAGTTACTCGAGCCTAAGAACCATTGTAATCATACAGTGAAAATCTGTAATGAAAATAAGTCTTGTTATAAAAGTGTAACATAAATAAGTGTTATAATTCTAGCATTCAAAACGGACGGAAAACATTGTAATCCAAACACCGTCGAGCTAATCTATGTGAAATTATTATGACCTTAATGACTATTGATTATCGTTTATTTAGTTCATGGCTATCATGTCATGGAACTTTTATGAAGTCATTGTTACGTGGCAGAAAACTCATTATATTGACGTGAAAACACAACTGAAATGAGTACACATATTCTGTAGTGATATATATGCAAATTTCGATTAAAGATTGGTTGAAGGTTGCTGTAGCGGCAAAGTTATATGTCAGAAATAAATATGGTACAGATACCATTGTGCTGTGGATTGAGTATGGATGTCTTTGGTGAGTACAGATATCATTCTTATATATATTGGGAACGTTATTCAGTTTTCAATGTGTTTTTAAATAATTTTAGTTCGATGTTTATATAGAAATTGGCTTATGAAGCACAGCGCCACAGGAAATCTGTATATCTTGTGGAGAAAGAATGTAGACTTTATCATTTTATATATTTTCCCTTCAGCTGCTTGTAATTTGTTCTCAGAAATGATATTCTGTTTGGAAAAATCAATTGTATAACCACTATTTGTTATTAGTGGTCAAGTTTTGTCTGTTAGATTCCTTTGTTTTACATATTCGAAGGATTTTGGTAATTTTAACATTTATGTAATTTCCATTTCCTTGTTTGCATTATACTCTGTCTTACAGGTTTTTACTTTCGCATTTTTACTAGGTGGTATGGGTTTCCAATAACTTGGATTTCTTAAATATTCTTTTTCATAACGAATCATTTTGCTCTTTTTTTCTATTTTCCCAGTCATGCAGGTTTAAGTTGATACTGGCTCTTACATCATGCCTTTTTACTCCCTGGAAGAAGAAATTTTTGATACACATTTTCCACTGTAATAATATCAAGAAATTTTATTCAGTTACTGTTGCTACTTTCATGTCTTATTTCCTCAAAGTTTGTTATACTGTGATCAAGGAACAAGAGTTTCTTGTTAATTTCAAATCTGCGATTTTCAGTCCATCTGTTTTAATAGTTTTATGGTCCTTGATATCATGTGATATTAGTTCACTCTCCTTTTTTTTTGCAGATATTTCCCCAAGTATTTGTGTGCAGTAAGCTACTTTGGTGTTGCATTTTATGGGGGACAACTTATGTATAGGCCAAGTGTACACAGGTTTATCATTACTGGTATGTGTGTTTATATCTTTGGTAGTGTGTGTGTGTGTGTGTGTGTGTGTGTGTGTGTGTGTTCACCAGTGGGAATGGGAAGCCCGTCTGTCCACACTTAGTCTTGATCTATCCTGACCTTGTTCCATACCTGCCCTGCTCCATGCGTATACCTGGTAAGTGGCCTCAGGTTGTCCCTATTCGATAAGTATAAGTAACTAGGTATCTCTTTAGCCAGTCTTCTTAAATGAATTGATGCACTAGACACGAACATAACTGATGTCATTGTGACTGGTCTTATCAGTCAAATGTCGTTGAACTCTACGTGCGTTCCTTAGATAGCTCAGTTGGTATAGCGGTGGAATGTAGGCGGGTTAGATCAATGGTTTAAGGAAAATTCTTGTCATTCCGCTGACGAGATCCTGTCTCTGATTAGTTGCTGAAGATATGTAGCGTGCGACATTTCTGCAGGCTAATTGTAGGTAGTGTGTCCAGAATATGGAGAACTGTGATGTGAAGGCTCGTGTTTGGACAAGTATGGAGAGCTTCTGTGATATGAAGGATCGCCTGACGGGAAAACTCCACCTGCCCGTTAACGGCCTTGGTTGAGTGTTGGAAGATGTAACGCACCATCTTTTCCGTGTATGGTGATCGTCGGCGGATCGTCCTGAATATGGAATTCTGTGACGTGAGGGAACTTGGTGTCTCTCACGTGTGTTACTGTTCTTGTTGAATCTATCATCTGAAATATTGTTAGTTTGCTCACATGTTGGTTTTCCACGTGTAACCAGGGTGCAACTTTTCCAGGTATGGCGATACGTTCATTAGTGTAGAGTGGTGGTGGTCGTTCCAACTGAAACTACCTTTATCATTCTTCATTCTTAAATATTTTCCCATGCCGAGGGTCGAACCCGGGCCTCGCGGGTGAGAGCCGCGTATCCTAGCCACTAGGCCACAAGAAATCTACACATCTCAATTATTTCCTAATAGAACAACCATCATCATTTTAGTACAAGTGTTTAAATCAAATGTCTGCTGGGAAACATTAGAATCTCATTCATGGAAAACGTTTACTTGAAAATATCACAATCGCAACAGAGTCCATGGATAAGGAGATATTCAAGAAACTCTCCAATGCTAAGACTAAATGATTTTTCTCAGGTCTGGTAACCGGACTTGAATAAGCGCAAAGAATTAATAGAGAAGGTTCAGAGGAAGACAATAAAGATGGTGCCAGATTTAAAACCACTAAGTGACAGAGAGGTTTGAGGTCATTAATCTTTTCACAAAGAGAGAAGAGTAAAGGTTGACTTGATCATAACCTTTAGGGCTTTTCGACCACTTTGATGTCAACAGTGAACAATTCTTCATTAGATACAGAGATAGAACAACCAGAACCTATATGAAATAAAGCAAGAAGATTGTTAGGGAAGAGGTATAAGTACTTTTATTCTATAACTTTTATATTATGAGTTGTGGATGAAAGTAATAAGCGATGAAACTAAGGATGCAGACAGTTTACAGTAGTTGAAAATGTTGTGTGACTAACTTCAAGAGGTGGGTCCCTACAAGTGCCCGGTTCCCTCCGAGTTGCATGCTTAAATATATATACACATTAGGCAGTGCCTGAGTCAGTTTGGGGTTCGATCCTCAGATCTGGGTAAATAGATGCCTCGATGGCGGAGTAGGCAGCGCGTGAGTCTCATAAGGTCGTGAGTTCGATCCTCACTCGGAGTACGTGCTTTCTCATGAGACGGGGTGCAAAGCTCTCTCCCCGCACGCATAAATAGGTATTAACACACTCAACCCTTCCCTATTTCGCAGTCGTAAAAACGGCATAACGCAACACATTTCTCCCACTTCATGAATGGGTATTCGATCCTCCTCCAGGACAATATTTATTTTATTTTTGTTTTTGAAATTCCTTCTTGATTATCAGTGATCTTATAAAAGACGATAAGAATACCAATAAGATAAGTATAACTTCACTAATCACATTACTTGTCAGCTTGCCAGGGATCGAACCAACACACTACACAAGACAATACTACAGTCCTTAGATCAACCACGAAACATACTTTACGAGAGAAATGGGGGAAAATCTTATGTTGAAATAATTAAAAGAAATCATTTGCTTCAAAACTAATATTTTTCTTAGATAATCTCTGCACAACAAAACGGAAAAGGCAAAGAATGTAGGACGACAAAAAATTGTAAGAACAACAACAAAAAACTTGTACATAATCAATCCAATTCTACGAAATAAGAATTTGAAACAAAAACCAAAGATATTGTGCAAATGATCATACTTTACGAAGCATGTTCCATACATGAGCAGCAAGTTACTGAAACCTGCATACCTCTAACTTAGCTTGGAACCACCTACCTAACCACACTTTTCAGTCCTTAATGTTCGAAAAAAGGCATATGTTATTTAGAAATCCAAAGGCGTTTTTCACTAAGTCTGTACTTCAAAAGTGCAAGGGCATATATACTTTTGTCACAAATATTTGCTCTCCCAACAAGATACTGGGTACAAAGGATTCATTTTACCGCAGGATGGAACAAATCTGTTTTGAACTGCTCAAAAAGAAAACTCAGAGCTTTGAGCTTAAAGATAAAGTTTGTGGTATTGTCTTTGGCGTGGCATCGATTAAAGCTGGTGTGTACTACAACACAAGTAAAGATGAATTTCAAGGGCTGGAGGATCTAGGGCAGTATGGTATTTCAACCAAAGTTGCACAGTATGCTATGGTTTTTATGGTGAAAGGGTTATCAAGAAAGTGGAGGCAAACCCTAAGTTGTTTTCTTTTCAACAAATGTATAGAACCTGAAAAACTTAAATGATCATAGACTGCATTTGTAGAACCTAGGAAACAGGATTGATCCCAAAGTTCCTTGTCTGTGATCAAGATGTCAGCAGTAGGTCTGCCTTTAAGAAATGTACATTACAAATTCAACAACATATTTTGTTGATGCCAGTGAGAAAGTATATTGTTTTTTTGTACTCCAAATCTCATGAAAAGTATCAGAAATAACTTCATGAAGTGTAATATCAGTAATGAGGGAAACTTAATGAAATGGCAATATGTTGAGGATTCTTATTGCTCTGATAAGTGCATGTCCATCCGCCTGGCACCAAAACTAACAGCTAGACACATATTGTAATAGTTTTGACAAAATGTGTGTCAGTTTTGCATCACAGACATTAAGTAGAAGTGTAGCAGCAGGGATAAACACTCACTCAGTACTATGTTCACTGCCACAAGAAGCCCCACATACTGATGTATTTGTAAATAATACGGATGGAATATTTGACCTTTTCAACAGCAGCCAGCAGCAGCATCATTATAAACTGAGACAGTGTGCAATAAGTGTAGAAAATGATCATATACATTTCCTTGATGAAATGGAACGCTAAGATCCTGTATATGGTTGGGAGGTAGTAGTAGTATTGCTTGTGTGGATGGCTGGCTCCTGAACATCTCCAGCATAAAACTCCTCTGGAATGATATCAAAGATCATTACAACTTCAGGTATGTCTTAAAAAACACCATCAAGCAGGACTGTGTTGAGAAGATCTTAGCAGTATCAGACAAGCAGGTGGAAACAGTGATGCATCCACTGCTCCTAAATTTGCCAATTTGATAAAAACATTTACAGGCAACAATATTATGTATAAACCCCTAGACAGTAATTGTATTGATGATGCTACCCCATCTTTAGAGTACATTAAAGGTGAGAGAAAACAAGATATAAACAATGAATATGACAATAGCACCCTCACTGATACCTTTGATCATGACGATAAGGAGTTATCAGAAATACTTAACAATATCTTAGATTATGCTGAGAATGCACCTATGCATCCTGAATCCTTTGTAACATGGAAGGATAAAACCAATATTGTTGATGAATTTTTTGCAAACTTCAATGCATATGAAAACAGTGTATTCAGTTAGGGAGTGGTATATGGGAAGCATCACAAACAGATAATGTAGAAGTTACATCTCATCACCCTACAGAGGCCTCAATCTCAAACATTGTTGACAATGATAATATTTCAGATTGTTTTGCTAATTTCAATCCATATGAGGATAGTGAAGATCTTAAGCAGTGACTGGAAAGTATCTCAGAAGAGCCACACAAACTAATTTTGTATAATGATATACATTATGTTACAGGATATGTTGGTCAAAAATTACTAAAATGTCACAATGTATTCACTGTAAAGAAGACTTGACAGAAGAAAGTGGTAATGATGCTTATCATTATGATATTTACCATAAAGATAAGGACTCTGAACAGAATAAGTACTTGTGCTACCCAAAAAGAATACTGGTTGATCTAATCAGAGAATTAGAAGAAATGTTCAGTAACAATGTTAAGAGCATAATCTATGAGGAATCAGTTAGTAAAAAAATTAAAACAGTGATGCAAACAGTCAACTATGAAAATCTAAAAGTTTGTGATGGTGTAGTAGACCAAATTATTGATACATATTTAAGAATGCGGTTACATTATCATGCCAAATTCATCACTAAGGAGTTAAGAGGTAAACAAAAACTACAAACCAGTGAATATTCTCGTACTAAAAAGAACAGGAAGATCATGAAACTTTCACACCAGTAATTCAAAATTTCTGTGTATAGGGTGAGCTGTGTGGTAGAGCTTGGTGGGGTGTGGGGGTGTGTGTTGGGGGAGGATTTGATCATGGTGAGCTGTGTGGTAGAGCTTGGTGGGGTGTGGAGGTGTGTGTTGGGGGAGGATTTGATCATGGTGAGCTGTGTGGTAGAGCTTGGTGGGGTGTGGAGGTGTGTGTTGGGGGAGGATTTGATCATGGTGAGCTGTGTGGTAGAGCTTGGTGGGGTGTGGAGGTGTGTGTTGGGGGAGGATTTGATCATGGTGAGCTGTGTGGTAGAGCTTGGTGGGGTGTGGAGGTGTGTGTTGGGGGAGGATTTGATCATGGTGAGCTGTGTGGTAGAGCTTGGTGGGGTGTGGGGGTGTGTGTTGGGGGAGGATTGGATCATGGTGAGTGTGTGGTAGAGCTTGGTGGGGTGTGGAGGTGTGTGTTGGGTCAGGATTTGATCATATGAACTATAAAGTTATGGAATGTCTGAGATTTTCTCTGGTAGTACATAAGAATCACATCAGTGATAGTGCCGATGATCATGGTGATTACACTAATGATACTTACATGTTAGACTCTTTAAAAAGAAGTGTAACAAAACAACAGTGAAATATATTTCATATTTCTGATTCAATATAATCTGAAAGCTTTTTGTAAGTAACAACTGCATGAAAAAGTCAAGGATGGACATTACTTTTCTACATACAGTCCACACTTTATTTGATTGATGCACAGCAGGATGCAGAGAGTTCTTGCATTGGCGGTTATTTAAACTTTGCCATTTTTTTAATGTTACAATGTTGCTTGTTTCCAGGATTTTTGTAAATATATGAATTTTCTCCTTCTTGGCTTCCTTGATTTTTGTAAATATATTTTTCTGTTGCTTGGTTTCTATGATTTTTGTAAATATATTGATTTTCGTTAGCTTTGTTCTCATTCTATGTGTTTGGTTATTCTATCTTATATTTGTTATGTGATATTAATATGTACAGTGATTTTTCTTGCATGTAAAGGTTTTATAATTTTTCTTTTTTACGCATAAATCTTTTCCTTTTTGTTGTAATGTTTGGACATTGTATTTTATGGTCTGCATGTTTGTTTATGCTTCCTGTATGATGTTGCATTTATCTTAAAACTTCCTTTGTTCTTGCAAGTTAGAATGACTGAATAATTATGATTAGATTTTGCTCTGCATGGATGTATGTAATGCATAATTTAACAATGTTTTTTTGCATGTAAGTTTTATATGTATTGTAACATGATAGTTTCAAGCATTATGTGCTCATACTTGAGGAATTTCTTTACTGGATTGTATGTACTTTTTTCATATATATTTGGGTTAATGTACTGTACAGTATGAAAATTATGCCAATAAAATTGAAGTGAATTAATCAGTATTTTGTTAAGTTATCCTCAAATATGTACTGTTTATAATATTGACAACTTCATGTAGCAGTAAGTACGTAGTTGAATAAGGAGACTCTGGAAAGAGATCTTGTATAACACCAGGACTTTTGTAGAAAGTTTTCCTGCCATGATAAAGTAGAAATTAACATCCATTAGTTATTTTTCCCATTGTATAAAGAACACCTGATAAACAGGTGTGTCAGTGTAGTGGAAAGATTGAACAACATATGGACAAGTCTGAAACTTATACCTTAATTCAGATAAAAAGGAAATAAAGGTAAGATTAAAATATGTATGAATATAAGTGAAATAGAATCATATTTCATTGTTGATATGATAAAAGATGAAACAGGTAAAGCTAATCATCTCATGGCATGGAACAATGAAGATTAAGATATCAACATGTATGAACACCTCTATAATGTATCTATATAGTGGTGCAGGCCATGTTTGATTGAAAATCTGGAAGTATCTAGCATATGGAAGTATCTGGTATCTGTAGGCGAGTCAAGCCTTTTGGGAAAGTCAATAGATGGCACCACTGTCGGGCATCACATTTTATACTGTGGTTAAGCCCTCCACTTTCCTATCTTTCGTGTATAGTCTTTGGGCTGGAGGCGGGGCACCGTGACGTCACAGGCAAGTCCCTCCCCCCGCCAGATCCAAACATGTGTTGTGTCTGGTGATGGCGGTTCAAGATTTCCCACATTTATATTGATCTTTACATTATCATCCACTCCCAAAGTCACCTGGCATTCTTGTGTTTCAACAACAGACGTGATATATGCAACACCAGGCAAACATTGTACCATTATCTGATAGGTTAATTGGTGCACAATCAAGAACCAGTGAATTTCATCGCCGCCATAAGTAAGTAAGGAAGGTGACTTTAATGATGATAAATACGACCTGGTATGGCTGTGTCTACACACTACCGCCATCTGGTCAACATTGTACATACCAACATTTAAACTGTGACATTCAACCACAAGGTTTAAAGTCGCTCATGAAAACGCGAACTTAAAATCTATCCATTTAAATCTACCATTCATCAATAAACATTTAAACACCATCATTTGAACGTAAACCTTCCAGCTGCGTTATTTTACCAGAGTCCTTTAAGATACGTCATATAAACACAAAACTTAAATGTACGTTAAGCTTGTGCAAACCATCATTGAATATCAAGCTTTTAAATTAGAATTGTAATGAAATTGCGAACTTTTAACTCTGTCAAATTACAGCTATTGTACAAAATGATTTACTTAATTGACAAATTTTAATGTCAGTTAATTTAACGATATCCTTTGTGGTTCATCTCTGAAACACAAACCTTTAAACTTTGTCTCTAGAACTGAACACAACCATTAAGTTTCATAACTGGAATGGAAATTTGGATAATCTATCAAAATTCGTCATATAACGCGAACTTTTAAATCCTTCCATTCAGTTGGGCCGTTACTTGCCTGGCTGCCATTCATAATATGTCCTTTTATATTGTATGTTGACTACGCTCTCATTCATTCGTCATTTGGATCGTCTCACTGATATTCCATTCATAAACTTCATTCCTGCAGCTTATTTTTGACCGCCATGTTGCTTCCTCAAGGTTTATAATTCTTTGTGTATTTAATAATAGAAGATTCAATGATATTTCTCGTGGTACTGGAATTAGAGTTAATAATGCCATCTCAGTTATTAACTCTAACTCAAGTACCACGAGAAATATCATTGAATCATCTATTTCTGAATACACAAAGAATTATAATCTTAATATTAGTGATTGTCTATACAAATTGGATAACTTTAATGTTGATAAAATTTGTAAACAATTCACCTTCTTGTCCACATAATAAGTTTATGATACGCTTGTTGTCTGTCTTGGACAATCACATGTTTACTATATGGCGTCCTAGCTACGTCTCTTCGTTGTTTATCAACTGACTGTTATATTTCTCTCTTGTGTCTCCCCTGATGATGTGAGATTTACACGAAAGTGCACTTGGGAACTTATCGTGTTTATTTTCCCCGTGGACTCATAAGAATATACTTGATCACGTGCAAAATTGTGATCCTTTTCAATATATATATATATATATATATATATATATATATATATATATATATATATATATATATATATATATATATATATATATATACATATATATATATATATATATATATATATATATATATATATATATATATATATATATATATATATATATATATATACATATATGTATATATATATATATATATATATATATATATATATATATATATATATATATATATATATATATATACATATATATATATATATATATATATATATATATATATATATATATATATATATATATATATATATATATATACCCTTCAGTATGTTTACTTTCGATAATGAACAGAAGAAGGAGCCAAACAAGTAAATTTCGTCAAAGACATCTCTCTTTTCTAAACGCTGCCTCGCAAAGATTTTCATTAATTCAAATTGAAGAAACAGACGAATTTTCTATTGTCTGGTTAGCTCAGTGGTAGAGCGTGAGTCTGACACACTCAAGGTCGTGGGTTCGAGACCCAAACCAGACATAATTTTTGTCTTTTTCTTTTTTCATTTTGTCCGCATCACATGTGTGCAACATTCAGTATCTTCGTCCAACGTTATGGTGAAGATCTTCACAATAAATTGGGTTTTTCGACCTTATCTGAAAGGGTCAGGTCCACCAAGACGTCCTTGAAATCTTTCAGAAGCTTCTGGCGATCCTCCTCCAACTGCTGGGCACATCAGAGTTAACATGGGCCGGACATCGGTTGTGGAACGACTTAATCTGCTTCCGGTAGTTAGCAGGGATGATAATGAGGGCTCTGACCTCATACCAGGTCAGCTTAGTTCCAGTCTATTGCTTAGTTCCAGTCTATTACTTAGTTCCAGTCTATTGCTTAGTTCCAGTCTATTGCAACGACAATAAAAAATTAAAACTCATTTCTTCGTGGAAAATTGAGAGGAAAACACGACAGCAACATGGAGATTTACCCTGTGGTTATTTTGCCGGCTAGTCGGCAACGGTCGGTCAAATGGTATTTTGCCGTGGTACTCTCAGTGCTTCATATAATACTAAGTCCAAAAAAATGTTCTTGGGGGCGTAGCTCAGTGGTAGAGCACTCGCTTGGCATGCGAGATGACCCGGGTTCAAACCCCGGCGCTTCCATTTTTCTTATTTGGGAAATTCATTGTTTTCAGTCTTATATATATATATATATATATATATATATATATATATATATATATATATATATATATATATATATATATATATATATATATATATATATCGTCCGATCAGGAAGTTAAGCAACGTTGGGTCTGGTTAGTACTTGGATGGGTGACCGTCTGGGAACACCAGATGCTGTTATCCCTGGGGATAGGGAAGAAAGTATACTTGCCTCGTATTGCCTGCGTGGCGTACAAGGCGACTAAAAGGGGAGGGAGCGGGAGGCTGGAAATCCTTTACTCTCATTTTCAATTTTCAAAAGACGGAACAGAGAAGATATAAAGATATTGTAAAGATGTAACTAATATAAGATATAAGAATGAATGGAAGATACGGATGTAGCTGAAACAAGGAGTAATGAAGATTAAGGTGCAATGAAAATTATTCTGTAGTGAAGATAAATGTATATGTTAAAATTTTGTATTGAACATCAAGAAGTAATGATAATGATGAGAGTGTAGTGACGATGAGGGTTTAGTTAGGGAGTGGTGACAATTGCCTTTACAATGATACTAAGGAGGTAACACAATGAGGAACACAAACTTTCCAAAGCTACGTTCAAGTCAGACTTTGAACTAAGTTCGGTAAACAGAAGGATGATGTTAAGATGAGAGTGTAGTGAAGAAGAGTATAGTGATGATAAGGATATTGTCAAGATAGGTTGTAGTGAAGATACGAATGTAGTGAAGATACGAATTTAGTAGAGATGAGGGTTATTAAAGAGTAAAGTTTATTCAAAATGATTATGTAGTGAAGATAAGAACTACTTTTAGTGAACATCAGGGAGTGCAATGATGATGGTATGGTAGAAATAACGGTGTAGTGAAGAAGAGGGTATAGCGAAGATATATTTAGTGAAAATAAGCTAGTAGTGAAGATACACGTTAGTGAATATGAGGTAGTAATGAACTTAACCTTATTGATCTGATCCCCCAAATCCTCCAAACTACGTTCAAGGGCGGATCCAAAGCCAACCGAAAAGGCTATTTCTCTGTGTATTGTTAGTGGTGGTGGTGGTGTGTAGGTGTGTGTAATCATCTATTTGCACTGTATTAGGAGGGAGTTTTACACTCGTGGGGCCCCGTGTAAGTACGTTGTTTGTGTGAGCGGGTAAAATCTAAAGCCTTCCTTGAAACCAGCTTAGTCAAGATAAGGTCATATGAAGATGAGGTTGTAGTGAAGATTATGATAAGCCTTGCATAGTGAAGATAAAGGGATTAAGGAGAGGAGATGTAGTAAAGAGATTATAGTGAACACAAAAGGATTCAAGCTACGTGCAGAGTCGGCCTACGGGCTTGAACTTACATTTTAGGTCAAAGGCATCACCAGTACACCCCGGCCAGCCTTAAAGTTTATACGTACACACACACACACACACACACACACACACACACACACACACACACACACACACACACACACACACACACACACATAAGTACATATATATATATATATATATATATATATATATATATATATATATATATATATATATATATATATATATATATATATTTACACTGTACCAGAAGCGTTAACTAAAGCTCATTTGGTGAAATCGTGTTTCCTCACATTAAATGTTATCCCAGATGTTCAAAATTCTTCTCTTTGGTCTTTCATTTTCTATGTTTTCCACTTGACTTTCTTCAGTCGAAGTGATTTACCGTTCATGTTTTAGATTAAACTATATTTGTCAATTCACCAATTCCCTCTCCCATCTCATCATGACGCTTCTTATTGTTCTTTGATTTGAATCCTCAGTTTTCACCTCTCCTTCAACATGATAACCTCTGAATCTGTGAGTGTGTAATTACCTATTTTTACTGTGTGAGGAGAGAGGTCTACACTCGCCAGGCCAAATCTCTAGAACATTCCGTACTATTATACAACTTGTAAGATTTATGTATGGTGTCTGCCTTAACCATGACCTCATTCTTCTTATTCCATTCATCAACCACTCTTATATAAACTTTTAAATTACTTCTCTGAATATATTTGAACAATATTGCCCTAATTTCATGCTATGTTCTCTAGGTTTGCGTGTGTGTGTGTGTGTGTGTGTGTGTGTGTGTGTGTGTTCTCAGAAAGTAACTATTATTCAACAATGATTTCCCAAAAGCCATTTACCTCATATCCTTTTATTTCGAAGCTGGAAAATGGCTAAATTTTCGTCAAAGTGTTTTTTGTCTTATTAGTATTTATAATGATTTATTGATTCAAAAAGTATTGGTATATCGAAACTATTTAGATCCTTCAACATCTCTAGCCATCTTCACTACACTCTCAACACCATTGGCCAGCCTGACTATTTCTTCGACACCTTTAGATTTCATCAAATAATGATCGCAACAAAACTAAATGAATCCGTCTACATATCCGGATTTGTATGGGATTTAATCTGGATAGATCTGGTTATGTGACGTCACATAACCCAGGGGTATATAAGGCCGGCGGCGAGAGAAGTGTCATCATTTGAGGATGGGATTCCGTACCGACAACATCTCCTCTCACACTCTCCGGCAAGAAGAAAATTTGGTAAGTGCACCTCAGGCCGAAGTCAAAATGAGCGTTCCAGTTGTAAAGTTGACCCAGAAGGATGTAAATGACCTGGTGGTCATGAGAGAGGTGGGTCGAGGAGGCAACGCCAAGATTGAAACGGTGTTGTTCCGTGGATCGTGTTGCGTCATCAAAACCCTTCTGGACGGAGTGAGTTCGAAAAGTCTTATGGATGAAGCCGACATTCACAGGAGACTGGCTGGGGCTGGAGGAGCCCCTCTACTTCGAGCAGTGTGCCGCAACCCCCCACTGATCATCTTAAGCCACACTGGCCAGCCTTATGATAAGTACATGAGAACATGTCGGTCGGACGAGGAACTGGTCGAGTCCGCCATCATGGTCGCTCGTCGGCTGATGGAAATCCATAAGAAAAACATTGTCCATAATGACGTCAAGGTCGAGAATGTGACGGTGACGATGGGTGAGAAGCCAGAGTTTCACATCATCGACTTCGGCTTGAGCGTTAAGAAGGGAAGCTGCGTTGAGTACAATGTTCCTGACCTGTGGTTGGCCCCTGAGGTCAGGGAGCGCAAGCCGGTCTCCCCAGCCAGTGACGTCTTCTCTTTTGGGCATCTAATGAGGCACGTGTCCATCCTGGTCAGGAAGCAGGGTGTGCGGGAAAGCCTCCAGGATCTTTACCAAACAGCGACCCACAGCGACCCCTCAGAGAGACCAGCTCTGCCACTTATTATTGGTGAGCTGAAGAAGGTGATGAGGTCAGTCCGCCGGAGGCGTACCAGAGGAGGAGGCCAACGGAACCAGAGGAAGGGCAGGAAATGAGGTGCCCTTCCTCAACTATCTACCTCACAATAAAAACTTTGTTTTAGAGGAAATTTTACTTTTAATGTAATGGGAAAGAACTTTGTTTTAGAGGAAATTATTATTTCTATATAGCTTAAAACGGGAGAGACGTTTATTTTAGAGGAAATTAAAATATTTATTTAAAACGGGAAAAAATTATGGAACTCGACATGCAACCACCTCCTCGTGGTGAGTTCTGGGTGATAAGAGATCAAACATCTCTTATCAGCTAAGAGTTGCATACAAACGTATTTCCTGATAAGTAAAAGACAACTGGATAATGTTCTTATGATCTTAAATGTTCTTAGAGTCTTGCTAGTGTTATCTTGGAGGTCTTCTATCCCCTACAGCTCGGGCTGGGCCCAGACTGCATCATGGACAACGATAAATGATCTTAGCCTAGCTATAATGGACAACGATAAATGATCTTAGCCTAGCCATCATGGTAAATAATAAATGATCTTATCCTTACTATCATGGACAACGATAAATGGTCTTAGCCTAGCCATCAAGGCCCATTTTCAGTCATCCATCTTAGATTTGCATGTTATTCTAATATCATTAGTAGTTTTAACCATATAGAAGACTGACTTGGTTCAGTTGTCTGTTTTCATACAAGAACAAATTGAAGTGTCCCAAGCATTTTGAAATGGCATT
Organism: Panulirus ornatus; assembly: GCF_036320965.1. Classification (NCBI taxonomy): domain Eukaryota; kingdom Metazoa; phylum Arthropoda; class Malacostraca; order Decapoda; family Palinuridae; genus Panulirus; species Panulirus ornatus. The sequence goes on along the minus strand of NC_092235.1, from coordinate 7,276,917 downwards.
TGTACTACTTAACTCTCGATGTTAGTGAAAACATGTGAGATAACCACGACTGAGCAGCTTTCCTGTGTGCTATGAATTTTTGACCTTCCTTTTTCCCCCCCCCTCTCTCTCTCTCTCTCTCTCTCTCTCTCTCTCTCTCTCTCTCTCTCTCTCTCTCTCTCTCTCTCTCTCTCTCTCTCATCAAAATATTCGAAATTATGAAATTCAATGTAGCCAATATATTGTGGATGAGAGAGCTTGGGAAGTGAGTCAGTTGTTGTTCGCTGATGATACAGCGCTGGTGGCTGATTCATGTGAGAAACTGCAGAAGCTGGTGACTGAGTTTGGTAAAGTGTGTGAAAGAAGAAAGTTAAGAGTAAATGTGAATAAGAGCAAGGTTATTAGGTACAGTAGGGTTGAGGGTCAAGTCAATTGGGAGGTAAGTTTGAATAGAGAAAAACTGGAGGAAGTAAAGTGTTTTAGATATCTGGGAGTGGATCTGGCAGCGGATGGAACCATGAAAGCGGAAGTGAATCATAGGGTGGGGGAGGGGGCGAAAATCCTGGGAGCCTTGAAGAATGTGTGGAAGTCGAGAACATTATCTCGGAAAGCAAAAATGGGTATGTTTGAAGGAATAGTGGTTCCAACAATGTTGTATGGTTGCGAGGCGTGGGCTATGGATAGAGTTGTGCGCAGGAGGGTGGATGTGCTGGAAATAAGACGTTTGAGGACAATGTGTAGTGTGAGGTGGTTTGATGGAGTAAGTAATGTAAGGGTAAGAGAGATGTGTGGAAATAAAAAGAGCGTGGTTGAGAGAGCAGAAGAGGGTGTTTTGAAATGGTTTGGGCACATGGAGAGAATGAGTGAGGAAAGATTGACCAAGAGGATATATGTGTCGGAGGTGGAGGGAACGAGGAGAAGTGGGAGACCAAATTGGAGGTGGAGAGATGGAGTGAAAAAGATTTTGAGTGATCGGGGCCTGAACATGCAGGAGGGTGAAAGGCGGGCAAGGAATAGAGTGAATTGGAACGATGTGGTATACCGGGGTTGACGTGCTGTCAGTGGATTGAATCAGGGCATGTGAAGCGTCTGGGGTAAACCATGGAAAGTTGTGTGGGGCCTGGATGTGGAAAGGGAGCTGTGGTTTCGGGCATTATTGCGTGACAGCTGGAGACTGAGTGTGAACGAATAGGGCCTTTGTTGTCTTTTCCTAGTGCTACCTCGCACATATGAGGGGTTAGGGGGATGTTATTCCATGTGTGGCGAGGTGGCGATGGGAATGAATAGGGGCAGGCAGTGTGAATTGTGTGCATGGGTATATATGTATGTGTCTGTGTGTGTATACATATGTGTACATTGAGATGTATAGGTATGCATATTTGCGTGTGTGGGCGTGTGTGTGTGTACATTGTGTATGGGGGTAGGTTGTGCCATTTCTTTCGTCTGTTTCCTTGCGCTGCCTCGCAAACGCGGGAGACAGCGACAAAGCAAAACAAATAAATTAATATATATATATATATATGTGTCGGAGGTGGAGGGAACAAGGAGAAGAGGGAGACCAAATTGGAGGTGGAAAGATGGAGTGAAAAAGATTTTGTGTGATCGGGGCCTGAACATGCAGGAGGGTGAAAGGAGGGCAAGGAATAGAGTGAATTGGAGCGATGTGGTATACCGGGGTTGACGTGCTGTCAGTGGATTGAATCAAGGCATGTGAAGCGTCTGGGGTAAGCCATGGAAAGCTGTGTAGGTATGTATATTTGCGTGTGTATACGTATGTATATACATGTGTATGGGGTGGGTTGGGCCATTTCTTTCGTCTGTTTCCTTGCGCTACCTCGCAAACGCGGGAGACAGCGACAAAGTATAATAAATATAAATAAATATATATATATATATATATATATATATATATATATATATATATATATATATATATATATATATATATATATATATATATATATATATATATATATATATATATATATATATATATATATATATATATATATATATATATATATACATATATATATATATATATATATATATATATATATATATATATATATATATATATATATTGGGAAGGAAATTTTTAAAATATTTTGGTATCTCAGATTTTAGACATGAATCTAGGTATATTTACGCCACTGACAAACATTATGACCTTCAATTCCTTGTAGCAGATACAGGTTTTTCAGATAACGCAATTATCAATAAATGGATCACTCCCAATTGGTGGTTCAACTATGATGAGTGAACAGCAGGACACAATCGTCCTGGTCTTACACAAGATATCATACCACCATGACCAATGGTTAATGTGTGTGGATCTTAAGATGGTGACTTTTCTCCTGGGTCAGCAGAGTGGGTACAACAAGTAGCCCTGCTTTATCTGTCTCTGGGATAGTAGAGCTGAGGATGAGCACTGGCTGAGAAAACAATGGTCTCTGAGAGAAAACATGTTGGTTGGAGACAAGAATGTAATGGCAGAACCCTTGGTTGACAGAGATAAGACCATTGTACCACCACTGCACATCAAACTAGGTTTAATGAAACAGTTTGTGAAGATTTGGAACAAAGAAGGACACTCTGCTTTGACTACACAGGCAGAAAATGTCCAGCGCTGATCATGGAGAAGGTGAAGGCAGGTATTGTCGACGGGTCACAAATCATGGAACTCATGAAAGACCCACATTTCCAAGATTCAATGACCAATGTTGAGGCAGAGGCATGGTCTTCGTTCACTGTGGTTGTAAGGAATTGTCTTGGTCACCATAAAGCAGATAACTACCCTGAACTAGTGGAGAACCTGCCATCTTCTTTCCCTCAACTTGGCTGTAAAATGAACATCAAAGTGCATTACCTCCACACCCACTTGGCCAGACAACCTAAGTGAGGAACTGGCTCAACCATTCCACCAAGATTTAAGAACCATGCAAGAAAGATCCCGGGGACACTGGGATACCCATACCTGGGACACTGGGATACCCATACCTGGGACACTGGGATCCCCATGTGATGGTGGATCAGTGCTGGATCATTGCAGGTGATTGTGGTGGGTCAGGTGAGCACAAACGTGACATGTGTGAGGACATGATGAACCATGATGATATATAACTTTCTAGGTTGGGCTCGTCACCATTATCTGTGGATGTCATCATCATCATCATTTAATGATAAATAAACCAATGCTACTTGTATGAAGCCATTTCTCTTGATCAAAAAGGCAAGAATAATGATTTGTTGTCATGCACGATGGTTGTATGTGACACAACAATTACTGGTATCATATCATTATATCTCGATAACCAGACATGATAAACTGAGGAGGCCATATTTAGAATCAACCACCAAAATGGACCTAAAAACACGACTAACATCTCAGCCACCAAATTGTGTGTTCCCGCCCCCGCCATATATTTGGTATAGCAGATGTCACGTTGGGTCAAGACCTGGATGATGATGATGACGTCATGATGTGGTGGTGTTGACGTCATCATCAGTGATGATGATGATGATCATGACGTCATGATGTGGTGGTGTTGACGTCATCATCAGTGATGATGATGATCATGACGTCATGATGTGGTGGTGTTGACGTCATCATCAGTGATGATGATGATGATCATGACGTCATGATGTGGTGGTGTTGACGTCATCATCAGTGATGATGATGATGATCATGACGTCATGATGTGGTGGTGTTGACGTCATCAGTGATGATGATGATGATCATGACGTCATGATGTGGTGGTGTTGACGTCATCAGTGATGATGATGATGATGACGTCACCAAGGGTGATGTGGAGGTGTTGACGTCATCAGTGATGATGATGATGATGACGTCAGCAAGTGTCATGTGGTGGTGTTGACGTCATCACTGATGATGATGATGATGATGATGATGATGATGACGTCAACAAGTGTGATGTGGAGGTGTTGACGTCATCAGTGATGATGATGATGATGACGTCATGATGTGGTGGTGTTGACGTCATCATCAGTGATGATGATGATCATGACGTCAGCAAGTGTGATGTGGTGGTGTTGACGTCATCAGTGATGATGATGATGATGACGTCATGATGTGGTGGTGTTGACGTCATCATCAGTGATGATGATGATGATCATGACGTCATGATGTGGTGGTGTTGACGTCATCATCAGTGATGATGATGATGATGACGTCATGATGTGGTGGTGTTGACGTCATCAGTGATGATGATCATGACGTCAGCAAGTGTCATGTGGTGGTGTTGACGTCATCAGTGATGATGATGATGACGTCACCAAGTGTGATGTGGTGGTGTTGACGTCATCAGTGATGATGATGATGATGATGACGTCAGCAAGTGTGATGTGGAGGTGTTGCCGTCATCAGTGATGATGATGATCATGACGTCAGCAAGTGTCATGTGGTGGTGTTGACGTCATCAGTGATGATGATGATGATGACGTCACCAAGTGTGATGTGGAGGTGTTGACGTCATCAGTGATGATGATGATGATGATGACGTCAGCAAGTGTGATGTGGAGGTGTTGCCGTCATCAGTGATGATGATGATCATGACGTCAGCAAGTGTCATGTTGTGGTGTTGACGTCATCAGTGATGATGATGATGATGACGTCATGATGTGGTGGTGTTGACGTCATCAGTGATGATGATGATCATGACGTCAGCAAGTGTGATGTGGTGGTGTTGACGTCATCAGTGATGATGATGATCATGACGTCAGCAAGTGTGATGTGGAGGTGTTGACGTCATCAGTGATGATGATCATGACGTCAGCAAGTGTCATGTGGTGGTGTTGACGTCATCAGTGATGATGATGATCATGACGTCAGCAAGTGTCATGTGGTGGTGTTGACGTCATCAGTGATGATGATGATGATGATGATGATGATGATGATGATGATGACGTCAACAAGTGTGATGTGGAGGTGTTGACGTCATCAGTGATGATGATGATGATGATGATGATGATGATGTCATGATGTGGTGTTGACGTCATCATCATCAGTGATGACATGGTGTGGCAAGTCTGGATTCATGTTCAGTGGGGTTCAGGTCAGGTCAGGTTGGTTGGGTGGGCGGGGCAACATTGCCCAGTGGGGCTCAAACCACACCTTAACACCCCGACCCACCCACCCACCCACCCACCCACCGACCCACCCACACCTGTGGATGGGGCAGTTGTCGTGCACGACCAGGTCAAATGGCTCCGGCTCAGGGTAGAGCATTGTGGCCCAACCTGACCTGCTGTTGTACGGGGCGCCCGTCAGTAGAGAACGTTTTCTCATCACAGAAAACGACCAGCTGCCAGAAGGAGAGCAGCTGGTCGACCTACTACACCAGCTGTACCATCCTCCTCTGCTACATGTTATGTGGCTCACCCTGGGTGGCTGGGTGGCTGTTAGTTATGTGTGTGGGTGGCTGGGTGGCTGGCTGGCTGGCTGGGTGGCTGTTAGTTATGTGGGTGGGTGGCTGGGTGGCTGTTAGTTATGTGGGTGGGTGGCTGGGTGGCTGTTAGTTATGTGGGTGGTTGGCTGTTAGTTATGTGGGTGGCTAGCTGGGTGGCTGGCTGGCTGGGTGGCTGTTAGTTATGTGGGTGGGTGGGTGGGTGGGTGTGAGTGCAGGTCAGTTTAGGTGGGTGGGTGGGTGGGTGTGAGTGCAGGTCAGTCTGGGTGGGTGGGTGGGTGGGTGTGAGTGCAGGTCAGCCTGGGTGGGTGGGTGTGAGTGCAGGTCAGCCTGGGTGGGTGTGAGTGCAGGTCAGCCTGGGTGGGTGGGTGGGTGTGAGTGCAGGTCAGCCTGGGTGGGTGGGTGGGTGTGAGTGCAGGTCAGCCTGGGTGGGTGGGTGTGAGTGCAGGTCAGCCTGGGTGGGTGGGTGGGTGTGAGTGCAGGTCAGCCTGGGTGGGTGGGTGGGTGTGAGTGCAGGTCAGCCTGGGTGGGTGGGTGGGTGTGAGTGCAGGTCAGCCTGGGTGGGTGGGTGGGTGTGAGTGCAGGTCAGCCTGGGTGGGTGTGAGTGCAGGTCAGCCTGGGTGGGTGTGAGTGCAGGTCAGCCTGGGTGGGTGTGAGTGCAGGTCAGCCTGGGTGGGTGGGTGTGAGTGCAGGTCAGCCTGGGTGGGTGGGTGGGTGGGTGTGAGTGCAGGTCAGCCTGGGTGGGTGGGTGTGAGTGCAGGTCAGTCTGGGTGGGTGGGTGGGTGGGTGTGAGTGCAGGTCAGTCTGGGTGGGTGGGTGGGTGGGTGTGAGTGCAGGTCAGCCTGGGTGGGTGGGTGTGAGTGCAGGTCAGCCTGGGTGGGTGGGTGTGAGTGCAGGTCAGCCTGGGTGGGTGGGTGGGTGTGAGTGCAGGTCAGCCTGGGTGGGTGGGTGGGTGTGAGTGCAGGTCAGCCTGGGTGGGTGGGTGTGAGTGCAGGTCAGTCTGGGTGGGTGGGTGGGTGGGTGTGAGTGCAGGTCAGCCTGGGTGGGTGTGAGTGCAGGTCAGCCTGGGTGGGTGTGAGTGCAGGTCAGCCTGGGTGGGTGTGAGTGCAGGTCAGCCTGGGTGGGTGTGAGTGCAGGTCAGCCTGGGTGGGTGGGTGTGAGTGCAGGTCAGCCTGGGTGGGTGGGTGGGTGGGTGTGAGTGCAGGTCAGCCTGGGTGGGTGGGTGTGAGTGCAGGTCAGTCTGGGTGGGTGGGTGGGTGGGTGTGAGTGCAGGTCAGTCTGGGTGGGTGGGTGGGTGGGTGTGAGTGCAGGTCAGCCTGGGTGGGTGGGTGTGAGTGCAGGTCAGCCTGGGTGGGTGGGTGTGAGTGCAGGTCAGCCTGGGTGGGTGGGTGGGTGTGAGTGCAGGTCAGCCTGGGTGGGTGGGTGGGTGTGAGTGCAGGTCAGCCTGGGTGGGTGGGTGTGAGTGCAGGTCAGTCTGGGTGGGTGGGTGGGTGGGTGTGAGTGCAGGTCAGCCTGGGTGGGTGGGTGTGAGTGCAGGTCAGCCTGGGTGGGTGGGTGTGAGTGCAGGTCAGCCTGGGTGGGTGGGTGTGAGTGCAGGTCAGCCTGGGTGGGTGGGTGTGAGTGCAGGTCAGCCTGGGTGGGTGTGAGTGCAGGTCAGCCTGGGTGGGTGGGTGGGTGTGAGTGCAGGTCAGCCTGGGTGGGTGGGTGGGTGTGAGTGCAGGTCAGCCTGGGTGGGTGGGTGTGAGTGCAGGTCAGCCTGGGTGGGTGTGAGTGCAGGTCAGCCTGGGTGGGTGTGAGTGCAGGTCAGCCTAGGTGGGTGTGAGTGCAGGTCAGCCTGGGTGGGTGGGTGGGTGGGTGTGAGTGCAGGTCAGCCTGGGTGGGTGTGAGTGCAGGTCAGCCTGGGTGGGTGTGAGTGCAGGTCAGCCTGGGTGGGTGGGTGTGAGTGCAGGTCAGCCTGGGTGGGTGTGAGTGCAGGTCAGCCTGGGTGGGTGGGTGGGTGTGAGTGCAGGTCAGCCTGGGTGGGTGGGTGTGAGTGCAGGTCAGCCTGGGTGGGTGGGTGTGAGTGCAGGTCAGCCTGGGTGGGTGGGTGGGTGTGAGTGCAGGTCAGCCTGGGTGGGTGGGTGTGAGTGCAGGTCAGCCTGGGTGGGTGTGAGTGCAGGTCAGCCTGGGTGGGTGGGTGTGAGTGCAGGTCAGCCTGGGTGGGTGTGAGTGCAGGTCAGCCTGGGTGGGTGGGTGGGTGTGAGTGCAGGTCAGCCTGGGTGGGTGGGTGAGTGCAGGTGTCCCATCTTACAACGCTAACTTGGTGTCCACAATATTTCTTGCCACAACCAATGTGTCTAATAGCCATCATCTTCCTGGCCCATCTTTCTGGGTCATGTTTACACCATCATTAATGTTCATCATCATCATCACTACACATACATGATGATGATCATGATGATGATAATGATATATTAACATTGTCATTTGAACAAGGTCAGGTACTCACGTGAGCATAAGACAACTTCTCTCACATTATATGAGTCGCCAATACAGCCGCCGCCATTAATGTCACCTAAAATAACGCCATCATTACTAATATTGTTGACTATATTTTGACCACCATCCAGGATGGTAGTGAACCACTGTGGGTGGCTGATGAGGCTCACCTGCCACAACACTAACAATACTCCAGCTACAACACACCTGGTGACGTCAACCTCCATGACGTCATCACTCCAGCCGGTACATTGCCTCAAGTAGTGACGTCATAGTCTGCAAAATGTTTTGGACAAATATCGCGGTATCTGGCAACTACCTCCTCCCCTCGCGTCCACAGGTCTTCTTTGTCTTTGCAGAGTTTCTCTTCATAAAAAGCAATTCATAAATCCGTATTTTAAGTTTCATTCATTTTATAAGGTGGATGTGCTAGCTGACGCTGCCGCCTGTGATGCCAATGAACCAATAATGATGATAGATAAGTCACTTCCAAGGAGGGGCAGGAAAAGAGAGGGGGAAAGAGCAAGAATTGTTAGAGAAAGTGAATTTTAGAGGGAGGAAAAGAGCCAGGCTTAACTCAGCTTGCATAGGAAAAATAGGTTAAGAAGGGCGGAGATGATGAGTGGAGGGCAAGGTTTTATTTTAGTTATCTATTTATTCATTTTTTTTATCACTTTATGTTATTTTATTTTTCTGTATTTTTATTTTTATTATTTAATTTTTTTTTTTTTCAAGGGATATAGGAGGAGATGGATCGTATCTCTGGTCGATGGACACTGATTTTACCAAGGCGTTCCCCGCACGGACTTAGCAGCAAGATCTATATAGGTTTTTAGTTTTGTAATATATTGGCACTGGATGTTGTCCAGGTTGTATATTAAACATGTTACCTGGGTGATCTATTCCCAGGAGATTGTTGAAGTCATCAATCCAGTGAGTATGATGTATTTGAAATCGCTCTACTTGTCTTTCAAACAATTTCCTCCAATAGATGTTTAGAGGAGGGATTCGTGCTGTCTCGTGAAGTTCTGTGTTCCTGATGAACTCGTGCCATTTGATATCAAAGCCCAACGTAGAGCTTTGTTCTGAATGATTTGGAGTGCACGGATGTTGGATTTGGCTCCGAGTTCGAGAGCTGAAGGGGCGTATGTGATAAGAGGTCGTATTAATGCTTTGTAGAGGTGCAATTTGGATTTGAATTGCGCCTCTCTGAATCTATACAATTTTGCGAGCTCCGCTCTCGCAATAGCCGCTCTACACTGTATATGTCGGTTCATTCTCAGGTGTACATCATAGTTTAGGCCCAGGACAGTGTTGGTGTTTGAGATGGGAATGGGTAAATGTCGGTGTATACGGGAGTGTAGGTAGACATTAGTTATGTTGTATCTCTGACGTACATTAAAGTAGGATATGTTGGATTTTGCAGGATTTGTTTTAATCCTCCATTTTAACTCCCAGAGCGAAACGTGGTCAATTTCCTGTTGGGTTCTATTGATTAAGTGTGTGAGGGTTCTGGCTCTGATTAGCTGTGTGACATCATCTGCATATTGGAGAGTGATGGAGTCCAGGTGTATAGGATTGGGAAGATCATTTGTGTAGAGTGTGTAGAGAGTGGGGGCCAGCACGGAGCCTTGGGGTACACCGGCATTAAGGAAGAAGTAGTTTGAGTAAATGTTTCTGTATTTGATTCGGGTTTTTCTGTTGCTAAGATAGTTAGAGAGAAGCTTAATGGTGGGTCGTGGGAGTTGGAATTGGGTGCTTAGTTTATACCTCAATCCATCGTGCCACACGGTGTCAAAGGCTTTTTCAACATCTTTTGTGATTAGTGCGGTCATTTTGTGTGTCCGCGTGTTGTTTCTTATGTAGTTCGTAATGATGTTAAGTTCATCTTGTGTGGAGCGATGTTGATGAAAGCCAAACTGTTTGTGTGAGAGTAGGTTGTTGTTTGTAAGGTGTTGTCTAAGTCTGTTGTTTAAGATTCTTTCAAATGTCTTCCCAATGGACTCAAGTACAATGATGGGTTTGTAGTTCATTGGGTCTCTGTTGGATTTGTTGGGTTTTGGTATCATTGTGGTTGTTGCAGATTTGAAGGCCGCGGGAAAATAGCCAGAGGCTAGTGCCACGTTGAAGAGGAAGGTGATGGCTCTAATAGCGTTGTCAGGGAGATGGGTGAGTAGCTGGTAACCAATGCCTGAATTACCTGGGGCTACTTTGGGTGATTTGAGGAGGAGGAATTTGACCTCGTTCGATCTTATAGGAGTTGTGAGAAGGTGGTTGTGTGAAAGCGATTGAAGGTGTATGATCTGTTCTGGGTAGAAGTGACTGGGTCTGTTTTGTATGTGTTGTGTGACAATTTGAGTGTTTTCGTACGCCACAGGGTGAGGGGGGAGGGGGTGAGGGTGAAAGATACCTTCCCAGAGTTTTTGACAAATGTTGGCAATGTCTTGTGGGTTATGGTGTAGAGTGTTGTCGTCATTTAGCCGATTGAAGTCTGTTTTGGTATTCTTTTGAGCTTTCGGATTCTGTTCCAAAACTCTTGAGATTTGATTCGGTGTTGTTCTGTTGTGGTGATAAGAGATTTTCAGTGTCTATTTTGGTCTTCTAGAAGGCTGTTGAGTGTGTGGTTTCTTAGGGATGTGAAGTCGCACTGAACTATGCCCAAACGATATCTGTTTTGCTCAAAGCGTCGACGGTAGCACGAGATGAGTCTGGTTGTTTTGGAAGAAGGGAAGAAGGAGTATCTTGAAGTAAATGAAGATCTGGGGATAGAAATGTTAGCTGCCTGTATGATTGTTTCGTGTATATGTTCTATTTCTCTGTCTATTAGTGTTATTGGGTGATTTTCGTAGTTTGTGGTGTAAGTGCAGTTGGAGAGAATCTCTTTGAATTTCTCCCGGTCTGCTCTTTTGTAGTGGTAGTGTGAGGGTGAAGGGACGAGAATAGGGTTAGACGAGAGATGAAGAAAGATGGGGATGTGTTCGGAACCACACAGTGCTCCTGGAGATGGCAAATTATGAAGATAATTACTGGCTTTGTCGGAGAAGACAAGATCAGGTCTGCTTTCTCCTCCTTGGCCAGTGAAGACAGTGTGGAAGTAAGGTCCAAGGAAGTTAAGACGTTTGTATGAGTATAAATTGAATGTCATCACCATGAGAATTGCTTCTGTTGTGGTGGAAGGTTCTGTGTTGGGCGTTGAGGTTAGCTAGAAGGTAGACTGGGATATGTGTGTGACTGAATACTGTGTAGAGATCATGGAGTGGAATGGTATTGTTGGGTCGAGAGTATGTAGTGCAAAAGATAATGAAGCCACATATTGTACTCATCTTAACTGCTAGAAAGTGTTCGAATTGCCATGAGGTGGCGAGGTATTCGTGTTCGATGGTGTTGCGTATGAGAATAGCGACTCCCTCGTGTCTACTGTCTGGAGACTGTCGTGATGTATACCCGCAATGTCTAATTTTGTATCCGTTGGTGATACATGTGATGTTAAGTATCACAACATCGGGTCTCTTCCCTTCGAGGCGAGGGGCAATCAGATGACGGCCATTGTGATAGCTGCGCACGTTTTAGCATTTTACGATTTATGGAAGTTTATTGGCCTTCTGTGTCTGTTGTCGATGAATGCCGTTGACGAACCGTTTGAGTGTTTCACGTGTATCATGTTTCTAGTCTTGGGTCGGGATATATCTGGTGAGGTGTCAGGAGAGGGGCGAGTGGAGGGGAGAGGGTCATTGTCGACAATTTAGGGGTCGAGGTTGACCGTTGGTGGATTGTCTGGTGTGTCGGCAAGGTCAGGTGCTGGGGCTCCTCCAGGAGGGTTAGGGGTTGGATGGATGGATGGGGAGGGGAGAGGGGGGAGGGGGGATAGGTGAGTGGTTGATCAGGAGGAACTGTCGTGGTGGTGGAAGTTGGGACGGTGGGGGTGGGAGAGGAATCGGTATTTGGAGAGACAGTAGGATTGTTGGTGTTGGGTTGGGGGGTTGTGGATGGAGTTGTGTTAGGGGGTGCGGAGGGGGTATTGGAAGTTGGGAGGGTGACAGGTTGAGTTGTTGGGGGAGAGTTGGAAGTGTTACTGGTGGTCTCCTGGGATACGTTTTCGTTAGGGGTCAGGGTGGTGGACGAGACAGGGGTCGTAGAGGGATGGTTGTTGGCGGGGGAGCTGAGGAGTTCAGGTGGAGCTCGTACATTGGGTAGGTTGTTATGAGCAAGCAGCAAATCGAAAATTCTGATGAATTCCGACTTATCTTCCCCGCTCAGGAACAACGCTTTTAGGTAGCACGCATGCATCCTACCTTGTAGGGTGAGGAGGTCTGAAGAATTAGTAGTTGGGATAGGAGAAGCTTGGGTGGCAGGGGGAGGAGCAGCAGCAGCAACTGTTGTGTAGAGGTGAGGGTTTGTGGAAGGAGATGAGTTGGTTTTTTGTGCCTGACGCACTGCGCGGAGTTGTTCCTTTCTACGTGGGCACAGCCCAGATACAGCAACATGTCTACCTTTACAGTTGACACACTTCGCTGCCTGAACCTTGCACTCACGAAAACCATGACCAGTTTCCAAGCATTGACTACAGGTTTGGTGGGGTTCTTTACAGTTCTTAGTCTCATGTCCGTATTTCAGACATTTGAAACATTGTTGTACGTCGAGATGTTCATCTTTCTTCAGGGATTTTGCTGGCACAGAGATCATGGGGAACAGGACTCCCCGGGAGAGCAGGCGATCGGCCTCGGTCGGGTTTGAACATTGTATCTTTATTGATCTGGAGTTATTCGGTTTATAGACGTTGATGACATTAACGTCATTGTTTTCACCATTGATGGCTTCAACAATCTCCGAAGGGCTGAGGGACAAGATAGATTCATCAACATTGTAGGCAATAATAGTACATCTAGCTTGAAGGGGGCAGCGGTCCTGAACGATTTGGTAGTTTTTTTTAGCTAGTTCATCAAGGAGAGGCTTAGATAGGATTCTATCTAAATCACTATCTTTGCCCAAGCAAATCTTAAACTGGTATTTGTTCGAGGGTAATTGAATGACCCTAGTAGGACGGATCTCAGTGGTCTTAAAGACGATGGACAGGAGTTCGAACGTGGAAGGAGGGGGGCAATCAGTTTTGAGGGATCTTAGACGTATGTCGGGCGGCATGTTGGTGGCATCAGTGTCCTAGTGCGAGAAAACGTGAGTGAGGGACGGTCGACGGTCCAAGGTAGGGGAGAGGTAAGAGATAGTGTGAGGGTCTCCACCCCGTCAGGTGAGAACAGGTCCACTCCAGCCTCCACTCCTCAGCAAAATGAGTTTTCCAGAATGGGTTGGGGAAGCTGGGGTAGAGATTGCTCAAGCCAAACGGTCGAGAGAAGGATGATGGATGATAAAAAAGTGAAAAATAAAAAAGGGATGTGAAGAAGGAGTGGAGGCAACGCGGGGGTGTGGGGAGCAGCGAGGGTGGTGAGGGAACAGCCTGCCGGCGTCATCACCGTAACGGTCTCCCGCGGGAAGGACCAACGCGGGAGGCAACGTTACAATCCACTTCTTTCTTCTGTCTTCTCTCTTCTTTCTTCTCTCTTCTTTCTTCTGTCTTCGTGGGATCTGGCGGTTAATCCTCCATCATCCACGTGGTTAACACGTGGCCGAGACAGGAGCAGCAAGAACCTTCTCGAATGGCTAGAAAAGATGATGTATACATAGGAACATTCTTATATATACCGGGTCAGATGGACGTAAAAGTAGCAGTTGTACCTTCTGTGCCTATCATCGTGTGCTTTTTGTGAAATGTGCATTTTTCTTTGTATGTATCTTATGGAACATAGACAACACAGCAAGCTCTATCTTATGACACTATTATATCTTACTTTTTTCCCTATATACATAGAGATAATTGTATAAAATTGCCTTTCAACCTTCATCCGGATCAAGTGAGGCAGGGTAGGCGGAGCTTATGGCTTTTCTTCAGACAATAGGGAGGGAGTTTGTGTCTGCTAGTGCATAAAACGCGCTCGCACCACCGAAGACGACATTACCAAATTACTGATACTTAACCCAAACAATACATAGGAATTTCACCCTTACAACTTATCAAACTATATCAAATGCAGCCCTCTCATTGGTAGATCATTGTCAACCAATGGCAAGCACGTATTCCATCATATATAGAGGCACCGAGGCCCGTTAAATCCCGTTTTCAAACCTCCAGTCTACAAAAAAGGACTTTAACTGGCCTTCCTTTCCACGCTTAACACACCCACCCACTATCACCACAAACACACACTCCCATTACTTGTATACTTTATTTAATTATAATTTCTCGTTGTATCCCGCGTTAGCGAGGCAGCGAAAGGAATCACACGAAAGAATGGGCCAACCCTCCCACATACACATGTATACATATACACGTGCAGAAACGCCCATATACATACCTATGCATTTCAACCTATACATATACATACACATACATATACATATATACACATGTACATACTTCATACTTACTGCTTTTATTCATTCTCGTCGCCACCCCGCCACATTTATTCATACTTTATATATATATACCTTTTTTTTTTCTTTCATACTATTCACCATTTCCCGCGTCAGTGAGGTAGCGTTAAGAACAGAGGACTAAGCCTTTGCGGGAATATCCTCATCTGGCCCCCTTCTCTCTTCCTTCTCTTGGAAAATCAAAAAAAAAAAAAAAAACGAGAGGGGAGGATTTCCAGCCCCCCCCCACTCCCTTCCCTTTTAGTCGCCTTTTACAACACGCAGGGAATACTTGGGAAGTATTCTTTCTCCCTATCCCCTGGGATTGTACATATATATATATTTATCCCTGGGGATGGGGGATTAAGAATGCTTCCCACGTATTCCATGCGTGTCGTAGAAGGCGACTAAAAGGGGAGGGAGCGGGGGACTGGAAATCCTCCCCTCTCGTTTTTTTTTAATTTTCCAAAAGAAGGAACAGAGGAGGCCAGATGAGGATATTCCAAAAAAAGGCCCAGTCCTCTGTTCTTAATGCTACCTCGCTAACGCGGGAAATGGCGAATAGTTTAAAAGAAAAAGATATATATATATATATATATATATATATATATATATATATATATATATATATATATATATATATATATATATATATTATCCCTGGGGATAGGGGAGAAAGAATACTTCCCACGTATTCCCTGCGTGTCGTAGAAGGCGACTAAAAGGGAAGGGAGCGGGGGGCTGGAAATCCTCCCCTCTTTCTTTTTCTTTTTTTTTTTTTTTTTTTTTTTCCCAAAGAAGGAACAGAGAAGGGGGCCAGATGAGGATATTCCCTAAAAGGCCCAGTCCTCTGTTCTTAACGCTACCTCGCTAATGCGGGAAATGGTGAATAGTATGAAAGAAAAAAAAAGATATATATATATATATATATATATATATATATATATATATATATATATCTTATATTCATATATAAACACAATAATGGACATACATAGGAAATATTCCATCTAATTTCTTTTAGGTTTTTTTCGTTTAGGTGTTATTTGTTGGACTTTCTAAGACTTTTATTTCTGGTTCCTTACCCTATCTTTTGAATTAATTATTTGATTTGATTGTTAGTTGTTTATTTTGGCTTATTAAGATGCTATTTTCAACATCACTGGCGTTTTTCATGGTCAAACGCCATCTTCACTACATCCTCACAATCATTTTGAATATCAATGGCTTTTCTGTGGTTTAAGGTTATTTTCACTACAACTTCAGTCATCTTGTTTTCATCATCGATGACGTTTATCTTGGTCAAAGACTATCTTCACTACATCCTTATACTTATCTCATTTTCAATATCATTGGCCTCTATCTTGATAAAAGCCATCTTCACTACTTCTTCATAATCATCATATTTTCAAAATCACTAGCGTATTTTTTGGTGAAAGGCCATCTTCACTACATCCTTATAGTCAAGCCACTTTCACAGCACTGAACTCTACCTTAATAAAAATGTATCTTCACTACATCCTCAGAGTCATCTCGTTTTCATTATCAGTGGCCTTTATCTTGATCAAGGCCATCTTCACTACATCTTCATAAATATCTTTCTTTGGACATATATTGCCTTTCAGATGGATTCCTGATATACCAATTTACATTCATATATATATATATATATATCTATATATATATATATATATATATATATATATATATATATATATATATATATATATATATATATATATATATATATATATATATATATATATATATATATATATATATATATATATATATATATATATATATATGAGTGAATGTTGGGGTGAAGAAGGTGGTGAGAGTAAGTGAGCTTGGGAAGGAGACCTGTGTGAAGACGTATCAGGAGAGACTGTGTACAGAATGGAAAAAGGTGAGAACAATGGAAGTAAGGGGAGTGGGGGAGGAATGGGATATATTTAGGGAATCAGTGATGGATTGCGCAAAAGATGCTTGTGGCATGAGAAGAGTGGGAAGTGGGCTGTTTAGAAAGGGTAGTGAGTGGTGGGATGAAGAAGTAAGAGTATTAGTGAAAGAGAAGAGAGAGGCATTTGGACGATTTTTGCAGGGAAAAAATGCAATTGAGTGGGAGAAGTATAAAAGAAAGAGACAGGAGGTCAAGAGAAAGGTGCAAGAGGTGAAAAAAAGGGCAAATGAGAGTTGGGGTGAGAGACTATCAGTAAATTTTAGGGAGAATAAAAAGATGTTCTGGAAGGAGGTAAATAGGGTGCGTAAGACAAGGGAGCAAATGGGAACTTCAGTGAAGGGCGTAAATGGGGAGGTGATAACAAGTAGTGGTGATGTGAGAAGGAGATGGAATGAGTATTTTGAAGGTTTGTTGAATGTGTCTGATGACAGAGTGGCAGATATAGGGTGTTTGGGTCGAGGTGGTGTGCAAAGTGAGAGGGTTAGGGAAAATGATTTGGTAAACAGAGAAGAGGTAGTAAAAGCTTTGCGGAAGATGAAAGCCGGCAAGGCAGCAGGTTTGGATGGTATTGCAGTGGAATTTATTAAAAAAGGGGGTGACTGTATTGTTGACTGGTTGGTAAGGTTATTTAATGTATGTATGACTCATGGTGAGGTGCCTGAGGATTGGCGGAATGCGTGCATAGTGCCATTGTACAAAGGCAAAGGGGATGAGAGTGAGTGCTCAAATTACAGAGGTATAAGTTTGTTGAGTATTCCTGGTAAATTATATGGGAGGGTATTGATTGAGAGGGTGAAGGCATGTACAGAGCATCAGATTGGGGAAGAGCAGTGTGGTTTCAGAAGTGGTAGAGGATGTGTGGATCAGGTGTTTGCTTTGAAGAATGTATGTGAGAAATACTTAGAAAAGCAAATGGATTTGTATGTAGCATTTATGGATCTGGAGAAGGCATATGATAGAGTTGATAGAGATGCTCTGTGGAAGGTATTAAGAATATATGGTGTGGGAGGCAAGTTGTTAGAAGCAGTGAAAAGTTTTTATCGAGGATGTAAGGCATGTGTACGTGTAGGAAGAGAGGAAAGTGATTGGTTCTCAGTGAATGTAGGTTTGCGGCAGGGGTGTGTGATGTCTCCATGGTTGTTTAATTTGTTTATGGATGGGGTTGTTAGGGAGGTAAATGCAAGAGTCTTGGAAAGAGGGGCAAGTATGAAGTCTGTTGGGGATGAGAGAGCTTGGGAAGTGAGTCAGTTGTTGTTCGCTGATGATACAGCGCTGGTGGCGGATTCATGTGAGAAACTGCAGAAGCTGGTGACGGAGTTTGGTAAAGTGTGTGGAAGAAGAAAGTTAAGAGTAAATGTGAATAAGAGCAAGGTTATTAGGTACAGTAGGGTTGAGGGTCAAGTCAATTGGGAGGTGCGTTTGAATGGTGAAAAACTGGAGGAAGTGAAGTGTTTTAGATATCTGGGAGTGGATCTGTCAGCGGATGGAACCATGGAAGCGGAAGTGGATCATAGGGTGGGGGAGGGGGCGAAAATTGTGGGAGCCTTGAAAAATGTGTGGAAGTCGAGAACATTATCCCGGAAAGCAAAAATGGGTATATTTGAAGGAATAGTAGTTCCAACAATGTTGTATGGTTGCGAGGCGTGGGCTATGGATAGAGTTGTGCGCAGGAGGATGGATGTGCTGGAAATGAGATGTTTGAGGACAATGTGTGGTGTGAGGTGGTTTGATCGAGTAAGTAACGTAAGGGTAAGAGAGATGTGTGGAAATAAAAAGAGCGTGGTTGAGAGAGCAGAAGAGGGTGTTTTGAAATGGTTTGGGCACATGGAGAGAATGAGTGAGGAAAGATTGACCAAGAGGATATATGTGTCGGAGGTGGAGGGAACGAGGAGAAGAGGGAGACCAAATTGGAGGTGGAAAGATGGAGTGAAAAGGATTTTGTGTGATCGGGGCCTGAACATGCAGGAGGGTGAAAGGAGGGCAAGGAATAGAGTGAATTGGAGCGATGTGGTATACAGGGGTTGACGTGCTGTCAGTGGATTGAATCAAGGCATGTGAAGCGTCCGGGGTAAACCATGGAAAGCTGTGTAGGTATGTATATTTGCGTGTGTGGACGTGTGTATGTACATGTGTATGGGGGGGGTTGGGCCATTTCTTTCGTCTGTTTCCTTGCGCTACTTCGCAAACGCGGGAGACAGCGACAAAGTATAAAAAAAAAAAAAAAAAATATATATATATATATATATATATATATATATATATATATATATATATATATATATATTTTTATACTTTGTCGCTGTCTCCCGCGTTTGCGAGGTAGCGCAAGGAAACAGACGAAAGAAATGGCCCAACCCCACCCCCCATACACATGTATATACATACGTCCACACACGCAAATATACATACCTACACAGCTTTCCATGGTTTACCCCAGACGCTTCACATGCCCTGCTTCAATCCACTGACAGCACGTCAACCCCGGTATACCACATCGCTCCAATTCACTCTATTCCTTGCCCTCCTTTCACCCTCCTGCATGTTCAGGCCCCGATCACACAAAATCTTTTTCACTCCATCTTTCCACCTCCAATTTGGTCTCCCTCTTCTCCTTGTTCCCTCCACCTCCGACACATATATCCTCTTGGTCAATCTTTCCTCACTCATCCTCTCCATGTGCCCAAACCACTTCAAGACACCCTCTTCTGCTCTCTCAACAACGCTCTTTTTATTTCCACACATCTCTCTTACCCTTACGTTACTCACTCGATCAAACCACCTCACACCACACATTGTCCTCAAACATCTCATTTCCAGCACATCCATCCTCCTGCGCACAACTCTATCCATAGCCCACGCCTCGCAACCATACAACATTGTTGGAACCACTATTCCTTCAAACATACCCATTTTTGCTTTCCGAGATAATGTTCTCGACTTCCACACATTCTTCAAGGCCCCCATGATTTTCGCCCCCTCCCCCACCCTATGATCCACTTCCGCTTCCATGGTTCCATCCGCTGCCAGATCCACTCCCAGATATCTAAAACACCTCACTTCCTCCAGTTTTTCTCCATTCAAACTCACCTCCCAATTGACTTGACCCTCAACCCTACTGTACCCAATAACCTTGCTCTTATTCACATTTACTCTTAACTTTCTTCTTCCACACACTTTTCCAAACTCTGTCACCAGCTTCTGCAGTTTCTCACATGAATCAGCCACCAGCGCTGTATCATCAGCGAACAACAACTGACTCACTTCCCAAGCTCTCTCATCCCCAACAGACTTCATACTTGCCCCTCTTTCCAAAACTCTTGCATTTACCTCCCTAACAACCCCATCCATAAACAAATTAAACAACCATGGAGACATCACACACCCCTGCCGCAAACCTACATTCACTGAGAACCAATCACTTTCCTCTCTTCCTACACGCACACATGCCTTACTGTATTGTTGACTGGTTGGTAAGGTTATTTAATGTATGTATGACTCATGGTGAGGTGCCTGAGGATTGGCGGAATGCGTGCATAGTGCCATTGTACAAAGGCAAAGGGGATAAGAGTGAGTGCTCAAATTACAGAGGTGTAAGTTTGTTGAGTATTCCTGGTAAATTATATGGGAGGGTATTGATTGAGAGGGTGAAGGCATGTACAGAGCATCAGATTGGGGAAGAGCAGTGTGGTTTCAGAAGTGGTAGAGGATGTGTGGATCAGGTGTTTGCTTTGAAGAATGTATGTGAGAAATACTTAGAAAAGCAAATGGATTTGTATGTAGCATTTATGGATCTGGAGAAGGCATATGATAGAGTTGATAGAGATGCTCTGTGGAAGGTATTAAGAATATATGGTGTGGGAGGAAAGTTGTTAGAAGCAGTGAAAAGTTTTTATCGAGGATGTAAGGCATGTGTGCGTGTAGGAAGAGAGGAAAGTGATTGGTTCTCAGTGAATGTATGTTTGCGGCAGGGGTGTGTGATGTCTCCATATATATATATATATATATATATATATATATATATATATATATATATATATATATATATATATATATATATATATATATATATATATATATATATATATATATATATATATATATATGTATATATATATATATATATATATATATATATATATATATATATATATATATATATATATATATATATATATATATATATATATATATATATATATATATATATATATATCTGAATGTAAGTTGGTATGTCAGGAACCCCTCTGGAAGGTGAACCTTATATAAACTACATTGCACCTTACATATAAATAGAAACATCAAGCTTCACTATATTAACTTCACTATATTTAAATATAAACAAGGTCTAACCGAGGTTACTTGGTTGAGCAAGAAGTGAGAATATCATCAGTTGGCCCTCCAGCCCTGGGTTGAAATTGTCGTTCTGACGTATTTCGAGTTCAGTGCTGATACAGGACCATTGATTATAGGACTGTCTTGTTAGTCTGTGTAACTTCGCCTGACCCAATCCACGTCTCCAATGGCTTTCTGTTACTACAAACGGGATTACAAAGGAAAGGCTTCCTTTGTTAGTTTCATGAATACCTTCGTTCAAATGAAGGGAAAGACTATTACTATGAAGCGGTACCTTATCAGCAGGAAAGAGCTGCAGCAACGGTATGAAAGTTACTGCAAGATACATAACGAGCCCGTGGCTTCCAACGTAAACATCGGCCGCCATTTGGGTTCACTCGGCATCATGTGTGACACCAAGATTGGACCCGTTGGGAAACAGGAACGATACTATTCTGGTATCATGTGGCTCGATGGCGCAGGATCACCAACTGAAATGCAAAGAAAATGGAGAAAGCCGCCCAAACGTATCATGAAGGCCGTGCAAGAGAAGATCGAGAGGAATCGGTTGAGAGACGATATCGCTCACAGTATATTGAAATTTATACCCAAGACTTCCCCTGATCTCCAGACACAGCCAGCCACAGAGACCAACAGCCCCGCTTCCCAGACACAGCAAGTCACAGAGACCACCAGCCCCGCTCCCCAGACACAGCAAGTCATAGAGACCACCAGCCCCGCTCCCCAGACACAGCCAGTCACAGAGACCACCAGCCCCGCTCTCCAGACACAGCCAGACACACAGCCCACCAGCCCCGTCCCCCACACAGAGCCACAAGATCCTGATATTGAGGAAGCAAATGAATTTCTCGATGATTTTTTGCTTTCACTGGAGAAGAACTGATGAGTTCCTTATAGACAAGACAAAATATTAAAAAAGGAATCTATATAAGTTCACTTATGGAGTGAGATCTTTGACGGAGCTGTGCTGCCTATAGCACAGCCTACCAAAGGGTGATCTTTGCCGTCGTGCAGCAACCTCATGAGGGCGGAGTCCGGCTACACTTTCTTTACCGAGGAAAAGATCTCTGCACTAATATTGAGTTTCTCCGTTGACGTCAGGGTAAACACCCATCCCCCCCGAAGCTTGGTTACCTTTCCGTGGTGGGGGGGACTTCATGGATTGGGCAGTAGCAACCATCGTTGGTTGCTTCTGTTCAATCCATGAACGAAAAACCAAGCATCTTGAACGTAATTGTCGTATAAATTCACTTGGTGTCAAAACTGACGCCAAAGCGGTTGTCTCAATTTTGTCAGAAATGTTTGTACGTCTCGGCCTGATGGCGGGAGTCGGTTTGGCGCTGTGGTCATGAGGGAATACGAGGAAGATTGGCAACCGTCCCAGAAGTAGCTACAGTGAGGCCCAGCAGCTGTCCCTAATACTGTGGAAGGCTCTCATGTAAGGTGTGCAGTGAGGCGCACCAGTAACAAGGGAAACGGACAACCAAAACAGCAACCTTGATCATCAGGAGGCTATCCAATGCTCAGAGTAGATAAGGACGATTATTGTATGGCTTCGCTCAGAGGATGAAAATCTTAGCCGTGAAAATCAACAAGTAAAATAACTAGTAGTTAGAGGTAGTGAAGTGGAATTACCGCATTTCTGTGGTCTTAATAGTAAAACGAAACTTTTCGTTTTCTCCATCAATCTAGAGGTGTTGTAGACCACCATCCTTAAGGTTGTAAGGTAATGGTAAGTACAAGGTTATGACCTCAGCGAATTTGTGATGGAAAGTGCAGGAAATGTGGTAATGTATATGATATAAATCATATAGTTGTAAAATAAATGTGTATTAAAATTTTGTCTTCTCTGTTCCCGTTCATTAATTCAAATACAGGTAAGTTTTCTCTCTAACGAGGTGGGATAAGCTACGTGCACTCGGCTTATGAATGTGGTGACTTTCCCTTCATTACCACAATGGTATGCTGAACTGAAGATGTAGAATTCCGTAGACGAAAATAAGATAGGAAATCAATCTACATCAAAATTGAAAATCGCCGCTCTGTGTGTGTGTGTGTGTGTGTTTTTGCGTGTGTGTGTGTTTTTTTTTTTTTGTGTGTGTGTGTGTGTGTGTCTGTGTGTGTGTGTGTGTGTATACTACTTTAATCATTATCACGTGAGTCTTTTGAGGAAGGATTTGTACACTCACGTTGCCCCGTCTTTTAACCTTGTAAGTGTAAAATATGTTTTCACTCCTGTGTGCACTCACACACACACACACACACACACACACACACATAACCTATAATATTATCTAGTATTTTCTACAGACGGATATCTTACACCTTGATTATAAAAGCCAAAGAAAAATTTATAAAAACATATACATATATTTACACACGTGTAGATATATGTTATGTATTGAAATGTGGCGGAAAAATTCCTTATATATTAACAAACGTGATTGAGGACTTAAAGAATCTGGTACAAAAATAATGGTTATTGTGATAAATGATTTATTTATGGTAAATATGTATTGTGTTGCATTATAATGGTTGTTCAGGACCAAGGTCCTTAAACCTGAATCAGTGAAATACTATCAGAAATAGAAAACCTGTTAAACATGAACATTTATATTGATTAACCACAGAATATATTTTCCTCTGGGTATGTAAAATAAAATACAGTACAGGGAGCTAGTTTGAGGAAGAGTATTTCATATTTTAACAAAATATTTACCTCTAATACCGTCTCTTACCTTTCGTCATCATTTCTTATGTTTACTATCAAGAAATGTCTTTTATGTAACATAAAAATTCTGTCTAGGTATTTGATTAATGTTCTCCAAGGATGAGCTACATGCCACACGTGGTCAGGTCACAGTGGTGGTGGTCAGGTCAGTGGGCGGTGTGTGTGTGTGTGTGTGTGTGTAGCCCCTGGGTTCATGTTGGCCACAGCCACCCACCGGCCGGTGGTCAGGTCAGTGGGCGGTGTGTGTGTGTGTGTGTGTGTGTAGCCCCTGGGTTCATGTTGGCCACAGCCACCCACCGGCCAGCCGGGTGGTAGTTTATAACTAAGACTGGTAGTTTCACATGCCACTTGGAGTGTCCCTCACTACAGAACTTGAGCAGCTCTTATCCTGAGGTGGAGCAGTTGATCCTCTCCACCAGGCTGGTACACTTGGTCTGCACCAGGTGGCTCCCTCCTGGTCATCCTGAGTGGTTGGTTGCTGTGTGGGATTTAATGACCACTGACTTGTGAAGGTCATTAGGCCAGCCATCATTTTATCATCTGATAAAACATGAAGCAACGCCAAATATTACATGATCCACCTAAACTATTGAGAATGATGAAGTCTGATATTGTTACGTTACGTCATCCAATCTTGCCACTCATATGTTACGGTAATCACGACTACATACATAGTGTTGTTACGACTGATATTACTGTATGTACTGTAGTAAAGTACTGTGTTTATGTGGATAACATGTGGACGTCAGAGGAAGCAAGAGCATCATCATATACAAATTCTCTATTCTATGTTGTATCCTCAATTTTGTCTGTGGTGATCGACACACTTTATCCCCCAAGATATTATCTTGCTCTTTCTTTCCATCATTCTTTAGTATTAAAGATTTTGTTCTCTCAAACAAGATAGAATTTATCAATAATTTTTAATGTCATCTTGGGTCCAGGTAATGTTAGGTAGCGGTCATACAAGTTGTCCATGACCTTCATCATGTGGGTTGGGAAGGAGTCAGGAGGTGTGGCGTTGTACTCGGTGTACCACTTGCCAAGTTGGTCAGTGTGTATACCATGGAAGTTGCAGGGGAATCATCAGTCTGTATGTTAACAATTAGGTTGAGCAAATAACACTTGGCCTCAGTGAAGGTAGAATGTTTTCCCACCAGACTGCATCCATTAATACGACTTAGATCAGAAGATCTAGCCTTAGGGAATTTGTTAGATCGAGATTATCAAAGCCTTTCATCATCTTTGCACTTCGTGACCATCTCTTTGTTAAGTTGTTACGTTGACATATGATGAATCTAATATGGAGAACAAATTTAGGAGGAAACCTGGCAAAGCTACATATGAGTGATTTTACCGTTTGCAAGTAAACTACGATTTTGTAAAAACGAATAGCATCTATGTTGTGTATAGAAAACGTAACTCCTTAGCTGCATTCTCTATGAATGTCATCAAAAGTAAAACATAGACAAGGGAAGGAATGAGGCTTGACGATACGAAACATCACTCAATCGTGTCCTGCCTGCCCAGACCCTCCCTCGCCACATCACTGGCCATAACTTCATCAACACATTGCTAACTCCGTCAAGGTCATCCACACATTTTGCCTGGCTTGAACAACCGCTTGGCATTCATGAACCGCTGAATGTTTACACTTTCTGATTATCTGCAGTAGCTGATGCAGTTGCAAGATAGACTGTTAAACCATTTTCTTACAATACTCGCTGGTAAGGAGACAATTTTCACAAAACACAGAGGTGACACTGCCTAAGAAACGGGCTTAAGAACAATTGTACGAACATAGGGTCACATTGGTACATCCACAAGGCACCAGTGGTCTGGGTGGCCTGAAATAGATTTGGAACCAAGAAGGATGATGGGTGTAGGGAGTAAACCTACCACAGATCATCATTAATTATGAAGAGTTGACAATGGTTACCTCCAGCCATAATCTATAAATCAATAGACAAATGTTAATGCAAACAAAACAAGAATTAAACAAGCAGGAAACACAATCCAATGTACCATTTTACGATAGTTATGTCAAGTTGTCGCATCTGTTGAGTACTTGACGTGGTCTTACGTCTCACCTTTAGTAACGTCTGCGAATTTCGTTGTAGTGAAACTCAGGCGACCCGAGAGTCAATGTTAGTGATACACAAGAGGAAGAAATATAACTCCGAAGGTATAAAACAGTTGTGGACACATCAAACGCTTGACAAATATTCCTTAGTGGATGAGAGAAAACACAAAAGAGATCGTCCTTGTAAACTTATGATGAGGTTTGCTTGAAAAGTCTCCCTTCGTCATCGTCGTCCACAGGTGCCCTTTGTTGGGGTGGGTGTGGCGTGGACACAGTACTGGGACCTTCATGATAAATTATCTACAACGTTCCAGGTGTCCACATATCAGGGATATGACTGTCTACAACGGTGGCTGGAGTTAAAGTCACTGGATCATATATAAAACATACAAAAGTTAACATTGATTCTCTTAAAATTTCAAGGCAATGAAAGGTTTGTGGTGCAGTCTTTATGACTGAAGGTCATATTTAGATAGAGATTTATCAAATGGATATTACATCAATGTCACAGTAGCCGCTCCGGCCACTGTATTACTAACACAAGGGTTAACTGTAGTCATACAATACAAATACTAAAACGTAGTAATATTTTCTTGTTTTAGTTTTATAACCGAGAGAAACATGAAGTGTAAACAGACGGTGTATCGCCTTACCTTCCTCCATCCAGTCATTATGAGGCTTCAGCGTAAGGTGGTGATTGACGAGCGGAGGCAGACTCGTCCACATTATCATCTGCTGCTGTTGGACGTCCCCAGTGTCCAGGTGCAGCCAGGGTCGTCATCATGTTGGACGTCCCCAGTGTCCAGGTGCAGCCAGGGTCGTCATCATGTTGGACGTCCCCAGTGTCCAGGTGCAGCCAGGGTCGTCATCATGTTGGACGTCCCCAGTGTCCAGGTGCAGCCAGGGTCGTCATCATGTTGGACGTCCCCAGTGTCCAGGTGCAGCCAGGGTCGTCATCATGTTGGACGTCCCCAGTGTCCAGGTGCAGCCAGGGTCGTCATCATGCTACACGTCCCCAGTGTCCAGGTGCAGCCAGGGTCGTCATCATGCTGCCCGTCTCTGCATCGCCTGATCCGTGGTGCACCGGTGGGTCGGTGGCTGTCGTGACATGGTAATGTTACCGTCATGTTCCGCGTCTCATCTCACGTCTGTCCAGGTGGGCTAAGCTGGTCTGGTCTGAATGAACCATATACAAGTAAGGCGTATCACTGTTGTGAGTCTCAGTAAATATGGAGGCAATATGGTTGTGCAGTTCTCTCTCTCTCTCTCTCTCTCTCTCTCTCTCTCTCTGTGTGAGAGAGAGAGAGAGAGAGAGAGAGAGAGAGAGAGGGAGAGAGAGAGAGAGAGAGAGAGAGAGAGAGAGAGAGAGAGAGAGAGAGAGAGAGAGAGAGAGAGAGAGAGAGAGAGAGAGAGAGAGAGAGAGAGAGAGAGAGAGAGAGAGAGAGAGAGTTAAAGGGTATATGCAACGCATTTCGATAATTTAACAATCATATGTAATACAAAATATATGCTTCTTCCGAAAATTTCCAGGAAATTGGTTGAGGTAGAGCGGAGGTATCGTGGCAAAGTTGTGTGTCACACAAGAACGAGTTTTCTAATTGGTTGAGGTAGAGCGGAGGTATCGTGGCAAAGTTGTGCGTCACACAAGAACGAGTTTTCTAATTGGTTGAGGTAGAGCGGAGGTATCGTGGCAAAGTTGTGTGTCACACAAGAACGAGTTTTCTAATTGGTTGAGGTAGAGTGGAGGTATCGTGGCAAAGTTGTGTGTCACACAAGAACGAGTTTTCTAATTGGTTGAGGTAGAGCGGAGGTATCGTGGCAAAGTTGTGTGTCACACAAGAACGAGTTTTCTAATTGGTTGAGGTAAAGCGGAGGTATCGTGGCAAAGTTGTGCGTCACACAAGAACGAGTTTTCTAATCGCCTGGTTTTACTGGCGGCCTCGTTGTGACGTCACTACATCAACACTGACATTTTGATTTAAAAGTTAATTGCAAGATGGCTTTGCTCCGCTGTGTGTGTGTTTTCAATACTTTCCGTGTTTGTAATGTTCTTTCGTTTGTATTCTATAGTTAATAGTTTTGTAGTGAGTTTAGTTTCTTTGCTGTAGCTGTAGTATAGTGATTTATAGTTTGTATTTGAACTAAATCAGATGAGCAGTGTTGAGGATGACCTTGGGCCATTTTCATGTGGTAATGCAGAAGGGAGCGACCACAGGTAGGCAGTAATGGTGTTTACCAAGCCATTCCCAACACCATCGTACTGGCTGCCTCTATGTAATGTACCATGTTCCTCTGTTGAAAAAGAAACAGAGAATTTCACTGAATTGCAGACTGGGTTGTTAATGTGCATCTTTCTAAATTGTTTTATTTTGTCTTCGTTAAGAATTTCTTCTTGTGTTTGATGTGCATTGTTTCGAGAATTCTTTGTTATATAACAAAACATGTTCTGTATCTACTGTTTCCTGTCTTTATTTAGATAAGTATTTTTGTTATTGATTTTATTACTATGTTGTGTTTCTGTAACATATATAGATATTTTTTTGTAATTTGGCAATGTTTTTCTTCTTGTTATTCTATACCAATGTGTACAATTCTATTACATAGAAATGTTTTTCTTTTTGTTATTTTATACAAATGTGCACAATTTTGTTTTGTTAAAGATTTTTGGACGCATTGATTTTTCTTATTGTTGTCTTTGTTGTTGTTGTTGTTGTATTACTTTAGTTAATTAAGTGATTCCTGGTACGTGCCACTATCTAGCTGGGGGCGAATGTTGAGTTGCTTTCGGCCCTAGATGATGGGCCGCATCTTAAATGTTGCCTTAAATGTTGCCTTCTGCAACAATAATACTATACAGAATATATTAATCAGGAATTAACCAGAAAATTCTCTTGGATGCATCTATAAAGTGCCATGTGGAAATTGTGATGAATTTTATGTTGGGCAGACTGGTAAGGATCTTTCTGTTAGACTTAAGCAACATAAATATAGTATAAGAACGGGACAAGAATCAAATGCCTTGTTTAATCACGTTAAAAACTATGGTCATTGTATTGACTAGAGTAACGCCATCTCAGTTATTAACTCTAACTCTATTACCACGAGAAATATCATTGAATCTTCTTTTATCAAATACACAAAGAATTTTAATCTTAATATTAGTGATGGTCTATACAAATTAGATAACTTTATTGTTGATAGAATTTGTAAAATGATAAGTTTATGATAAGCTCGTTGTCTGTCTTGGACAATCACATGTTTACCAAATGGCGTCCTAGCTACGTCTCTTCGATGTATATCAACTGACTGTTATATTTCTCTCTTGTGTCTCCCCTGATGATGTGATTATTACACGAAAGTGCACTTGGGAACTTATCGTGTTTCATTTTCCCCGTGGACTCATAGGAATATATATGCACATGTACATATTCATACCTTGCTTGCCTTTATCCATTCTCGGCGCTACTCCGTGTGTGTGTGTGTGTGTGTGTGTGTGTGTCTGTCTATTTGTCTGCATACGTATCTCCTGCATGTCGTGGAAGGCGACTGTGGGTTGAGAACTGGGTGGGTTGGAAATCTTCCCCATTTGTATTACTTTCCAAATGAAGGAACAGAGGAAGGAGCCCAGCTAAGTTTCCCTCTAGGATTCATTCACTCATTGCTGACGCTACCTTGTTCTTGCGGGAAATGGCAAACAAATATGAAAGATAGAGTATGAAAGCCAAAGACAGTGGACAAGTGTTATGTGTTCTGTGTTCTTGATAACCATTTGATGTGACTCATTCAGATAAGGTCCAAAACGCCAGTTGTGAAGATGTACAAAGGATAATAGAACGGTGTACGTACGTACGTACGTAGTGTGAGTATCTTGACTGATAGAAAGTATTGAAAGCGGCAGGAAGTAGTGAGATATTGTATTGTGCTTCGTACAAGACTGGCGGGCGACTCCGTCCTTCGTGCTGTGCCACACACAGTCTGGTGATTGTCGGGATGTGTAGCCATAATGTTTGATGTTATGACCATTAGTGATGCATCATGTGATGTTTACTATCACAACATCGGCTTCTTCCTCCTCCTCCAGGAGAGTGGCAATCAGGTGGCGGTTATTGTGGTAGCCCGGCACGTGCAATTGTAAGATTTCAAGCAACATTGAGAAAATGGGACACATTATAAAGAGTTCCATAATTTCTCTAATTCTTCCCCAAATTCATGTGGACCTGCAACACTGAAAATGTTGAAATACCGCTGGTGTAGAGGGAGGGAGAGGCAGGCCTGGGATGATAGTGAGGCTTTGTAGGAGAGAAAGGCTCGGGATGAGAGAGGCTGAATACAAGATGTTTGGCCGGAGAGTGAGGCTTTGAAGGAGAGAGAGAGGCTTAGGATGAGAGAGGCTGGGAATGAGAGAGAGGCTTGGCAGGAGAGTGAGGCTTTGAAGGAGAGAGAGGCTTGGGTTGGGTGAGGTTATAAAGAGAGGCTTGGGAGGGAGGAACTGTAAACCTTTGAATGGGAAAAAAGTTTGTGATGAGAGAGGCTGATCATGACGAGAGAGGCTTGGGATGGGAGATGTGGACACCAGAGTTTAGGGAGGGGACTGAAGTTGTAAAAGAGAGATCTCTCATAAGCGAGGCTGGACATGAGAGATATACTTGGAATGTGAGAAAAAGTAGTGAAGTAGAGAGAAGCTTGGGATGAGAAAAGGTGGAGGCAAGAGAGGCGTGGGAGGAGAGTGAGGGTGAGTGTGGCAGAAAGGTTTGTTTGAGAGAGGCTGGACAAACCCGAGCAAGACTTAGGTTGAATGTGAGACTTGACAGGAAAGAGAAAGGCTGGTGATGAGAGCGAGGCTGGACGTGAGAAAAGCTTGGAATGAAAACGATATTGGTAAGATGAGAGAGGGGCTGGTCTTGGGGAAGAAGCAGGGTTGAGGGGTTTAAATTG
>NC_092235.1:7231410-7246404 GCF_036320965.1 Panulirus ornatus | reverse complement strand
TCAAATGAATATCTGATTAGCTACCTTCAATCAACTATTTTTTTCATAATAATTTCTCTTTCATAGTCCGACATTACCCTCTTTATTATATGATTGTAATATGTGATGATGTGATTGTTTCACAAAAGTGCATATGAGAGCTTATCATGTTGCTTTTCCCCGTGGACTCATATATATATATATATATATATATATATATATATATATATATATATATATATATATATATATATATATATATATATATATATTTCTTTTTTTCTTTTTTTTTTTGCTTTGTCGCTGTCTCCCGCGTTTGCGAGGTATCGCAAGGAAACAGACGAAAGAAATGGCCCAACCCACCCCCATACACATGTATATACATACGTCCACACACGCAAATATACCTACCTACACAGCTTTCCATGGTTTACCCCAGACGCTTCACATGCCCTGACTCAATCCACTGACAGCACGTCAACCCCGGTATACCACATCGATCCAATTCACTCTATTCCTTGCCCTCCTTTCACCCTCCTGCATATTAAGGCCCCGATCACACAAAATCTTTTTCACTCCATCTTTCCACCTCCAATTTGGTCTCCCACTTCTCGTTCCCTCCACCTCCGACACATATATCCTCTTGGTCAATCTTTCCTCACTCATTCTCTCCATGTGCCCAAACCATTTCAAAACACCCTCTTCTGCTCTCTCAACCACGCTCTTTTTATTTCCACACATCTCTCTTACCCTTACGTTACTTACTCGATCAAACCACCTCACACCACACATTGTCCTCAAACATCTCATTTCCAGCACATCCATCCTCCTGCGCACAACTCTATCCATAGCCCACGCCTCGAAACCATACAACATTGTTGGAACCTCTATTCCTTCAAACATGCCCATTTTTGCTTTCTGAGATAATGTTCTCGACTTCCACACATTCTTCAAGGCTCCCAGGATTTTCGCCCCCTCCCCCACCCTATGATCCACTTCCGCTTCCATGGTTCCATCCGCTGCCAGATCCACTCCCAGATATCTAAAACACTTTACTTCCTCCAGTTTTTCTCCATTCAAACTCACCTCCCAATTGACTTGACCCTCAACCCTACTGTACCTAATTACTTTGCTCTTATTCACATTTACTCTTAACTTTCTTCTTTCACACACTTTACCAAACTCAGTCACCAGCTTCTGCAGTTTCTCACATGAATCAGCCACCAGCGCTGTATCATCAGCGAACAACAACTGACTCACTTCCCAAGCTTTCTCATCCCCAACAGACTTCATACTTGCCCCTCTTTCCAAAACTCTTGCATTCACCTCCCTAACAACCCCATCCATAAACAAATTAAACAACCATGGAGACATCACACACCCCTGCCGCAAACCTACATTCACTGAGAACCAATCACTTTCCTCTCTTCCTACACGTACATATGCCTTACATCCTCGATAAAAACTTTTCACTGCTTCTAACAACTTCTAACAACTAACAACTAATACCTTCCACAGAGCATCTCTATCAACCCTATCATATGCCTTCTCCAGATCCATAAATGCTACATACAAATCCATTTGCTTTTCTAAGTATTTCTCACATACATTCTTCAAACCAAACACCTGATCCACACATCCTCTACCACTTCTGAAACCACACTGCTCTTCCCCAATCTGATGCTCTGTACATTTCTTCACCCTCTCAATCAATACCCTCCCATATAATTTACCAGGAATACTCAACAAACTTATACCTCTGTAATTTGAGCACTCACTCTTATCCCCTTTGCCTTTGCACAATGGCACTATGCACGCATTCCACCAATCCTCAGGCACCTCACCATGAGTCATACATACATTAAATGACCTTACCAACCAGTCAATAATACAGTCACCCCCTTTTTTAATAAATTCCACTGCAATACCATCCAAACCTGCTGCCTTGCCGGCTTTCACCTTCCGCAAAGCTTTTACTACCTCTTCTCTGTTTACCAAATCATTTTCCCTAACCCTCTCACTTTGCACACCACCTCGACCAAAACACCCTATATCTGCCACTCTATCATCAAACACATTCAACAAACCTTCAAAATACTCACTCCATCTCCTTCTCACATCACCACTACTTGTTATCACCTCCCCATTTGCGCCCTTCACTGAAGTTCCCATTTGCTCCCTTGTCTTACGCACTTTATTTACCTCCTTCCAGAACATCTTTTTATTCTCCCTAAAATCTAATGATACTCTCTCACCTCAACTCTCATTTGCCCTCTTTTTCACCTCTTGCACCTTTCTCTTGACCTCCTGCCTCTTTCTTTTATACATCTCCCACTCAATTGCATTTTTTCCCTGCAAAAATCGTCCAAATGCCTCTCTCTTCTCTTTCACTAATAATCTTACTTCTTCATCCCACCACTCACTACCCTTTCTAATCAACCCACCTCCCACTCTTCTCATGCCACAAGCATCTTTTGCGCAATCCATCACTGATTCCCTAAATACATCCCATTCCTCCCCCACTCCCCTTACTTCCATTGTTCTCCCCTTTTTCCATTCTGTACTCAGTCTCTCCTGGTACTTCCTCACACAGGTCTCCTTCCCAAGCTCACTTACTCTCACCACCCTCTTCACCCCAACATTCACTCTTCTTTTCTGAAAACCCATACAAATCCTCACCTTAGCCTCCACAAGATAATGATCAGACATCCCTCCAGTTGCACCTCTCAGCACATTAACATCCAAAAATCTCTCTTTCGCGCGCCTGTCAATCAACACGTAATCCAATAACGCTCTCTGGCCATCTCTCCTACTTACATACGTATGCTTATGTATATCTCGCTTTTTAAACCAGGTATTCCCAATCACCAGTCCTTTTTCAGCACATAAATCTACAAGCTCTTCACCATTTCCATTTACAACACTGAACACCCCATGTATACCAATTACTCCCTCAACTGCCACATTACTCACCTTTGCATTCAAATCACCCATCACTATAACCCGGTTTCGTGCATCAAAACCACTAACACACTCATTCAGCTGCTCCCAAAACACTTGCCTCTCATGATCTTTCTTCTCATGCCCAGGTGCATATGCAAAAATAATCATCCATCTCTCTCCATCAACTCTCAGTTTTACCCATATTAATCGAGAATTTACTTTCTTACATTCTATCACATACTCCCACAACTCCTGTTTCAGGAGTACTGCTACTCCTTCCCTTGCTCTTGTCCTCTCACTAACCCCTGACTTTACTCCCCAGACATTCCCAAACCACTCTTCCCCTTTACCCTTGAGCTTCGTTTCACTCAGAGCGAAAACATATATATATATATATATATATATATATATATATATATATATATATATATATATATATATATATATATATATATATATATATATATATATATATATATATATATATATATATATATATATTTCTTTCATACTATTCGCCATTTCCCGCGTTAGCAAGGTAGCGTTAAGAACAGAGGACTGGGCCTCTGAGGGAATATCCTCACCTGGCCTCGTTCTCTGTTCCTTCTTTTGGAAAATCAAAAAAAAACGAGAGGGGAGGATTTCCAGCCCCCCGCGCCCTCCCCTTTTAGTCGCCTTCTACGACACGCAGGGAATACGTGGGAAGTATTTTTTCTCCCCTATCCCCAGGGATAATATATATATATATATATATATATATATATATATATATATATATATATATATATATATATATATATATATATATATATATATATATATATATATACACACATATATATATATATATATATATATATATATATATATATATATATATATATATATATATATATTTATATATATATATATATATTTGAGGGAATACTTGGTATACATGGGGTGTTCAGTGTTGTAAATGGAAATGGTGAAGAGCTTGTAGATTTATGTGCTGAAAAAGGACTGATGATTGGGAATACCTGGTTTAAAAAGAGAGATATACATAAGTATACTTATGTAAGTAGGAGAGATGGCCAGAGAGCGTTATTGGATTACGTGTTAATTGACAGGAGTGCGAAAGAGAGACTTTTGGATGTTAATGTGCTGAGAGGTGCAACTGGAGGGATGTCTGATCATTATCTTGTGGAGGCTAAGGTGAAGATTTGTATGGGTTTTCAGAAAAGAAGAGTGAATGTTGGGGTGAAGAGGGTGGCGAGAGTAAGTGAGCTTGAGAAGGAGACCTGTGTGAGGAAGTACCAGGAGAGACTGAGTACAGAATGGAAAAAGGTGAGAACAATGGAAGCAAGGGGAGTGGGGGAGGAATGGGATGTATTTAGGGAATCAGTGATGGATTGCGCAAAAGATGCTTGTGGCATGAGAAGAGTGGGAGGTGGGTTGATTAGAAAGGGTAGTAAGTGGTGGGATGAAGAAGTAAGAGTATTAGTGAAAGAGAAGAGAGAGGCTTTTGGACGATTTTTGCAGGGAAAAAATGCAATGGAGTGGGAGATGTATAAAAGAAAGAGACAGGAGGTGAAGAGAAAGGAGCAAGAGGTGAAAAAAAGGGCAAATGAGAGTTGGGGTGAGAGAGTATCATTAAATTTTAGGGAGAATAAAAAGATGTTCTGGAAGGAGATAAATAAAGTGCGTAAGACAAGGGAGCAAATGGGAACTTCAGTGAAGGGCGCAAATGGGGAGGTGATAACAAGTAGTGGTGATGTGAGAAGGAGATGGAGTGAGTATTTTGAAGGTTTGTTGAATGTGTTTGATGATAGAGTGGCAGATATAGGGTGTTTTGGTCGAGGTGGTGTGCAAAGTGAGAGGGTTAGGGAAAATGATTTGGTAAACAGAGAAGAGGTAGTGAAAGCTTTGCGGAAGATGAAAGCCGGCAAGGCAGCAGGTTTGGATGGTATTGCAGTGGAATTTATTAAAAAAGGGGGTGACTGTATTGTTGACTGGTTGGTAAGGTTATTTAATGTATGTATGACTCATGGTGAGGTGCCTGAGGATTGGCGGAATGCGTGCATAGTGCCATTGTACAAAGGCAAAGGGGATAAGAGTGAGTGCTCAAATTACAGAGGTATAAGTTTGTTGAGTATTCCTGGTAAATTATATGGGAGGGTATTGATTGAGAGGGTGAGGGCATGTACAGAGCATCAGATTGGGGAAGAGCAGTGTGGTTTCAGAAGTGGTAGAGGATGTGTGGATCAGGTGTTTGCTTTGAAGAATGTATGTGAGAAATACTTAGAAAAGCAAATGGATTTGTATGTAGCATTTATGGATCTGGAGAAGGCATATGATAGAGTTGATAGAGATGCTCTGTGGAAGGTATTAAGAATATATGGTGTGGGAGGAAAGTTGTTAGAAGCAGTGAAAAGTTTTTATCGAGGATGTAAGGCATGTGTACGTGTAGGAAGAGAGGAAAGTGATTGGTTCTCAGTGAATGTAGGTTTGCGGCAGGGGTGTGTGATGTCTCCATGGTTGTTTAATTTGTTTATGGATGGGGTTGTTAGGGAGGTAAATGCAAGAGTTTTGGAAAGAGGGGCAAGTATGAAGTCTGTTGGGGATGAGAGAGCTTGGGAAGTGAGTCAGTTGTTGTTCGCTGATGATACAGCGCTGGTGGCTGATTCATGTGAGAAACTGCAGAAGCTGGTGACTGAGTTTGGTAAAGTGTGTGGAAGAAGAAAGTTAAGAGTAAATGTGAATAAGAGCAAGGTTATTAGGTACAGTAGGGTTGAGGGTCAAGTCAATTGGGAGGTGAGTTTGAATGGAGAAAAACTGGAGGAAGTGAAGTGTTTTAGATATCTGGGAGTGGATCTGGCAGCGGATGGAACCATGGAAGCGGAAGTGGATCATAGGGTGGGGGAGGGGGCGAAAATTCTGGGGGCCTTGAAGAATGTGTGGAAGTCGAGAACATTATCTCGGAAAGCAAAAATGGGTATGTTTGAAGGAATAGTGGTTCCAACAATGTTGTATGGTTGCGAGGCGTGGGCTATGGATAGAGTTGTGCGCAGGAGGATGGATGTGCTGGAAATGAGATGTTTGAGGACAATGTGTGGTGTGAGGTGGTTTGATCGAGTTAGTAACGTAAGGGTAAGAGAGATGTGTGGAAATAAAAAGAGCGTGGTTGAGAGAGCAGAAGAGGGTGTTTTGAAGTGGTTTGGGCACATGGAGAGAATGAGTGAGGAAAGATTGACCAAGAGGATATATGTGTCGGAGGTGGAGGGAACGAGGAGAAGAGGGAGACCAAATTGGAGGTGGAAAGATGGAGTGAAAAAGATTTTGTGTGATCGGGGCCTGAACATGCAGGAGGGTGAAAGGAGGGCAAGGAATAGAGTGAATTGGAGCGATGTGGTAAACCGTGGTTGACGTGCTGTCAGTGGATTGAATCAAGGCATGTGAAGCGTCTGGGGTAAACCATGGAAAGCTGTGTAGGTATGTATATCTGCGTGTGTGGACGTATGTATGTACATGTGTATGGGGGGGGGGGTTGGGCCATTTCTTTCGTCTGTTTCCTTGCGCTACCTCGCAAACGCGGGAGACAGCGACAAAGTATAAAAAAAAAAAAAAAATATATATATATATATATATATATATATATATATATATATATATATATATATATATATATATATATATATATATATATATATATATATATATATATATATATATATATATATATATATATATATGACTGTTTTCCATTTTAACTCAGGAACAGATGGAGATTGAGAAAGTGAAAGCACATACAGAATATCAGACTGTGGAGGAGGAATGTGATTTTGGAAACGTTAGAGGATGTATGGATCAGGTATTTGCTATAAAGCATGTGTTTGAGAAATACTTATAGAAACAGATAGATTTGTATAAGGCATTTATGAATCTGGAGAAAGCATATTTTAAGGTTGATAGAGATGCCTTATCAAAGGTCTTAAGAATATAATGTGCAGGAGAAAAGCTCCTTAAAGGAAAAAAGTTTTTATCAAGGGTGTAAGACATGGGTACAAGTTCATTTGATCACACTCTCATAAATGTATCCATTATAACACCACCTCCCCATCCAGCAGCCCCTTCTAAGCGTAAATACTGGCACCTCACCAAAGCTGACTGGAATAACTTATATAACTTCTTTTCCGACTTTCCTTGGGTAAATTACTGTCTTGTATGTGGTGATGCTTCTGTCTCTGCTAAATTCATAGCAGGGGTTATTCTTGTGGGAATGGAAGCATTTATCCCCTCTTCCTGCAAGATGACCTTTTCATTTGATTCATGGTTCAACTGTTCCTGTTCTAAGGCCATATTGGACTTGGAAAAACTCTCCTTCCTCTGGCTCCCATTCAGTTTTTATCACTACAAGCAAGTTATCTGTGAGGCAAAGTGCTTTCAACTCAACTTTGTTAAGTAAGGAACCAACCCAAATGTGAGAGCAGTACTCCACTCCATAAAAGGACGCATCACTCCTTTTATAAATGGAGCAACTATTCAGAAGAAAAGAAGTTTTGACATCTAAACAGGACACCCAGTTCTTAGAGGCAGACTTAGCTCCTCCTGTAATGTGGGGTTTTCAAGAAAGAGTGATGTTAGAGTAACACTAAGTATGTTCATTGAGTCAAGAGATGGAATTACAGAAATGTCAAAGGAGAGACGAGAGGTGTGGGGAGTTTTCGGTAGAGAAATGGGTAGAAACTGGGTTGTGGATGCATTAAACTTAACAAGATTTTGTGTACCCCACTGAGATAACCTATCCAAGTCTGAGTTTATTGAGGAAGCTGTGTCAAGATGAGAGGCAGATAGAGTGAGAGAAGAAGGAGTAGAACTGAAGGATGTGGATGAATGCATTGTTGAGTCATCAGTGTATGAGGTTATTGGATTATTTGTGGGGGAGAGGAAATCATTGGAAAAAAGGAGAAAAAGAGTAGGGGACAGGACAGAACCTTGGGGACATTGCTGTTGATGGAGAAAAGGGGGAGACTGATCTCTCTACAACCATATAGATAGATCTGCAGGAGAGGAAGCTAGATATGAGGGAGGGAAGTCAAAAGAGGGGAACTTGGAGATGATACCCCAATGCCACACCCTGTCAAAAGCCTTAGTAAGATAGAAAAGAATATCTCCAGTGGATCTCACCTTATGGAAGCCATACTGGTGATCAGAGAGAGAAGACTGATTTTCAAGGTGTTTTAGGATATGGGAGTTAAGGAGGGATTCAAAGACTTTTGAAATGTTAGATTTCTAAGCAATAGGATGAAAGTTAGGGGGGTTGGAACAATCACAATTCTTAGGGATGGGATGTATCAATGCATGCTTTCAAGGAGAAAGAAAAGTTTTGGTTTTTAAACAGAAACAGAACAAATGAGCAAGTACAGGTGTGTAAGTTGAGAGGCACACTCTTTCAGTACATGGGAATGAATGCCGTCAGGATCATAAGCCTTGCTTGTGTCCAGAGAGAGAAGTGCTTTTTGGACTGTCTGAAAAGAGATTTTGGGAAGGGGCATAGAAACAAATAAGAGGGGCATCAGGGGGTGAATGAATGTTGGAGTCATCCAAAGTGGAGTTAGAGGAAAAACAGGAACCAAAGAGATTTGCTTTGTTAACAGGAGAGATAGTGATTGTACCATCAGAACAGAAAAGTGAAGGAAAGTTAGAGCAACAGAAGTTGTTAGAGATCCCCTTAGCTAAAGATCAGAAACGCGTATCAGTGGAGGACAGGTAGAGGTTATTGCACTTCCTATGAATATATATATATATATATATATATATATATATATATATATATATATATATATATTTTTTTTTTTTTTTTTTTGCTTTGTCGCTGTCTCCCGCGGGCGACAAAGCAAAAAAAAAAAAAAAAAAAATATATATATATATATATATATATATATATATATATATATATATATATATATATATATATATATATCACTACTCCTGAAACAGGAATGGTGGGAGTATGTGATAGAGTGTAAGAAAGTAAACTCTAGATTGATATGGGTAAAACTGAAAGTTGTTGGAGAGAGATGGGTGATTATTGGAGCATATGTACCTGGACATGAGAAGAAAGAGCATGAGAGGCAAGTGTTTTGGGAGCAGCTGAGTGACTGTGTTAGTGGTTTTGATTCACAAGACCGTTTTATAGTGATAGGTGATTTGAATGAAAAGGTGAGTAATGTGGCAGTTGAGGGAATAATTGGTATACATGGGGTGTTCAGTGTTGTAAATGGAAATGGTGAAGAGCTTGTAGATTTATGTACTGAAAAGGAACTGGTGATTGGGAATACCTGGTTTAAAAAGAGAAATATGCATAAGTATACGTATGTAAGTAGGAGTGATGGCCAGAGAGCGTTATTGGATTACACATTGATTAAAAGGCGCGCGAAAGAGAGACGTTTGGATGTTAATGTGCTGAGAGGTGCAAGTGGAGGGATGTCTTATCATTATCTTGTGGAGGCAAAGGTGAAGATTTGTAGAGGTTTTCAGAAAAGACGAGAGAATGTTGGGGTGAAGAGAGTGGTGAGAGTAAGTGAGCTTGGGAAGGAGACTTGTGTGAGGAAGTACCAGGAGAGACTGAGTACAGAATGGAAAAAGGTGAGAACAAAGGACGTAAGGGGAGTGGGGGAGGAATGGGATGTATTTAGGAAAGCAGTGATGGCTTGTGCAAAAGATTCTTGTGGCATGAGAAGCGTGGGAGGTGGGCAGATTAGAAAGGGTAGTGAGTGGTGGGATGAATAAGTAAGATTATCAGTGAAAGAGAAGAGAGAGGCATTTGGGCGATCTTTGCAGGGAAATAATGCAAATGAGTGGGAGATGTATAAAAGAAAGAGGCAGGAGGTCAAGGGAAAGGTGCAAGAGGTGAAAAAGAAGGCAAATTAGAGTTGGGGTGAGAGAGTATCATTAAATTTTAGGGAGAATAAAAAGATGTTTTGGAAGTAGGTAAATAAAGTGCGTAAGACAAGGGAACAAATGGGAACTTCGGTGAAAGGGTCTAATGGGGAGGTGATAACAAG
This sequence comes from Panulirus ornatus, assembly GCF_036320965.1. Taxonomy (NCBI): domain Eukaryota; kingdom Metazoa; phylum Arthropoda; class Malacostraca; order Decapoda; family Palinuridae; genus Panulirus; species Panulirus ornatus. Next base: position 7,236,436 of record NC_092235.1, on the reverse strand, counting down.
TAGTGGTGATGTGAGGAGATGGAGTGAGTATTTTGAAGGTTTGTTGAATGTGTATGATGATAGAGTGGCAGATATAGGGTGTTTTGGTCGAGGTGGTGTGCAAAGTGAGAGGGTTAGGGAAGATGATTTGGTAAACAGAGAAGAGGTAGTAAAAGCTTTCCGGAAGATGAAAGCCGGCAAGGCAGAGGGTTTGAATGGCATTGCAGTGGAATTTATTAAAAAAGAGGGTGACTGTATTGTTGACTGGTTGGGAAGGTTATTTAATATATGTATGATTCATGGTGAGGTGCGTGAGGATTGGCGGAATGCTTGCATAGTGCCATTGTACAAAGGCAAAGGGGACAAAGGTGAGTGCTCAAATTACAGAGGTATAAGTTTGTTGAGTATTCCTGGTAAATTATATGGGAGGGTATTGATTGAGAGGGTGAAGGCTTGTACAGAGCATCAGATTGGGGAAGAGCAGTGTGGTTTCAGAAGTAGCAGAGGATGTGTGGATCAGGTGTTTGCTTTGAAGAAAATATGTGAGAAATATTTAGAAAAGCAAATGGATTTGTATGTAGCATTTATGGATCTGGAGAAGGCATATGATAGAATTGATAGAGATGCTCTGTGGAATGTATGAAGAATATATGGTGTGGGAGGCAAGTTGTTAGAAGCAGTGAAAAGTTTTTATCGAGGATGTAAGGCATGTGTACGTGTAGGAAGAGAGGAAAGTGATTGGTTCTCAGTGAATGTAGGTTTGCGGCAGGGGGTGTGTGATGTCTCCATGGTTGTTTGATTTGTTTATGGATGGGGTTGTTAGGGAGGTGAATGCAAGGGTTTTGGAAAGAGGGGCAAGTATGCAGTCTGTTGTGGATGAGAGAGCTTGGGAAGTGAGTCAGTTGTTGTTCGCTGATGATACAGCGTTGGTGGCTGATTCATGTGAGAAACTGCAGAAGCTGATGACTGAGTTTGTTAAAATGTGTGAAAGAAGAAAGTTGAGAGTAAATGTGAATAAGAGCAAGGTTATTAGGTACATTAGGGTTGAAGGACAAGTCAACTGGGAGGTAAGTTAGAATGGAGAAAAACTGGAGGAAGTGAAGTGTTTTAGATATCTGGGAGTGGTTTTGGCAGCGGATGGAACAATGGAAGCAGAAGTTAATCATAGGGTGGGGGGAAGGGGCGAAAATTCTGTGAGCCTTGAAGAATGTGTGGAAGCCGAGAACATTATTTCGGAAAGCAAAAATGGGTTTGTTTGAAGGAATAGTGGTTCCAATAATGTTGTATGGTTGCGAGGCGTGGGCTATGGATAGAGTTGTGCCCAGGAGGGTGAATGTGCTTGAAATGAGATATTTGAGGACAATATGTGGTGTTAGGAGGTTTGATCGAGTAAGTAATAATAGGGTAAGAGAGATGTGTGGTAACAAAAAGAGTGTAGTTGAGAGAGCAGAAGAGGGTGTTTTGAAATGGTTTGGTCGCATGGAGAGAATGAGTGAGGAAAGATTGACAAAGAGGATATATGTGTCAGAGGTGGAGGGAATGAGGAGAAGTGGAAGACCAAATTGGAGGTGGAAAGATGGAGTGAAAAAGACTTTGAGTGATCGGGGCCTGAACATGCAGGAGGGTGAAAGGCGTGGAAGGAATAGATTGAATTGGAACGATGTGGTTTGCCGGGGTCGACGTGCTGTCAAGGATTGAATCAGGGCATGTGAAGCGTCTGGGGTAAACCATGGAAAGTTCTGTGGGTCCTGGATGTGGAAAGGGAGCTGTGGTTTCGGTGAATTGTTACATGACAGCTGGAGACTGAGTGTGAACGAATGGTGCCTTTGTTGTCTTCCTAGCGCTACCTCGCGCACATAAAGGGGGAGGGGGTTGTTATTTCATGTGTGGCGGGGTGGCGATAGGAATGAATATAGGCAGACAGTATGAATTATGTACATGTGTATATATTTATACGTCTGTGTGTGTACATAGAATATATACGTTGAGATTTATAGGTATGTATATTTGCGTGTGTGGATGTGTATGTATGTATATGTGTAAGTGAGTGGGTTGGGCCATTCTTTCGTCTGTTTCCTTGCGCTACCTCGCTAACGCGGGAGACAGCGACAAAGCAAAATGATAATAATAAAACATATATATATATATATATATATATATATATATATATATATATATATATATATATATATATATATATATATACATATATATATATATATATATATATATATATATATATATATATATATATATATATATATATATATATATATATATATATATATATATATATATATATATATATATATATACAAAGAGAGAGAGAGAGAGAGAGAGAGAGAGAGAGAGAGAGAGAGAGAGAGAGAGAGAGAGAGAGAGAGAGAGAGAGAGAGAGAGAGAGAGAGAGAGAGAGTCACTGAAGCTTATTGTTGAGATTTGTCACGTGATTTTCCCACTTTGAGTTGTGTAGCATGTGAAATTTATTCATCTTTATATGTGTATACTGATAGTGTTTTTGTATTAAATGTAGCATAAAAGTTTTGCCAAAGTTAAAGGTTAACGGATAATGGAGGATCCAGAGAGTCGTTAGCAGTAATAGGAACGTGTACATAACCTCACAGAAAATTAATCCTTGGCTGTGACAACAGTTGTGTCATGAATAGTATATCCTTCGAGCCAGATTCGAACCAGCGACCTATGGATGTCTGTTTAAGATTCCAACTACAGTCCACCGCTCTACCAACTGAGCTATCGAAGGATGAGGAAAGTAGAGCAGTTTGTACGAAAATATTTTTGGAAACTGTCGATTTTGTGTTGTTGAGTTAGGAGTGGTGGGAGGATTTTTAAGGTGCCGGGTGGCTTTTAATGGAAGAATTATCGTGTGTGGGGCTTCTCGTGTTTTGCTCGATGAGCGTTTCACACGTAAACTCCCTTACTTCTTTATTGCTTTGATATTTCGTATTTCTGTCCTGATGCATAACACTTAAATTCATGGACTTGCCTCGTTTTCGACAACGTCTTCGCAAGTATAAATCTAGTCCCATCCTTAGCACCAGAATGACATGTATTATTTACTCGACATCAAGCATTATTCATTAAGTTCCAAAGCCAATCTTTTGTCTCTCAATTGTTGAACCTCCGATACACCTGGTCTTCACCGAGCGTCGCTTTCTGAGCGTCGAGAATGTTAATAGCTGATCGAAGAGGCCGGAAATGGCGTTCTTTCTTTTTATTACGGTCGCCTGTGTTCACTATCAGTCACATCGTAACTCCAGTAAGGATTAACACTGTTTTCCTGTGATCGAGGCCAATGTCTGAGATGATGATATTCCAGATCTTCGTGTGACACTAAGTCCACACTTCTGACATAGGATCTGGGGGGTTTTGAATATTTGGCTGTTTCACTTAATACATGAAAATCTATCAAGTAGTTTCTTGTCTTCCGGTGCTCTGTGGTAATAATTTCAGTATTCATGATTTTTTTGTTAATAATAGATTCGTTTGTATTTGTGGTCATAGCTAAAAGACGGGTTAAGCCGCGCGTGGAAGCACCACTGTTCCTGTGACGGACGAGACGGGAGTAATTACTTTGCTTTCAGTGTATGGCGTCTGATGTGTGAGAGGCAGTTTTCCCACAGGCTAGTAACACTTGACTCATTTAAAAGAATGTTCAACCCTTCCTGTGTATGGTACATATCTTTACCACTTGTCTATGACTCATACATACTACTACAAGTTTTGATGTTTATGGCTCTAACAGCAAAGATTCTTGTGTGAAAGAGGCAACCCAGCTGCATAATCTCTTTTAAAACCAAATGATATAAAGAAAATAATAAAGATGATTTCGTCAATATCAAGTTGTAGGGTTGTAGGGATGGAAGTAACAAAGACTATACACTTCGCTGACTCCTTGTTTCAGCTACATCCGTATCTTCCAATCATTCTTATATCTTATATTAGTTACATCTTTACAATATCTTTATGTCTTCTCTGTTCCGTCTTTTGAAAAATTGAAAATGAGAGTAAAGGATTTCCGGCCTTCTGCTCCCTCCCATTTTAGTCGCCTTGTACGCCACGCAGGGAATACGTGGCAAGTATACTTTCTTCCCTATCCCCAGGGATAACAGCATCTGGTGTTCCCAGGCGGTCACCCATCCAAGTACTAACCAGACCCAACGTTGCTTAACTTCCCTGATCGGACGATATATATATATATATATATATATATATATATATATATATATATATATATATATATATATAAGACTGAAAACAATGAATTTCCCAAATAACAAAAATGTAAGCGCCGGGGTTTGAACCCGGGTCCTCTCGCATGCCAAGCGAGTGCTCTACCACTGAGCTACGCCCCCAAGAACATTTTTTTGGACTTAGTATTATATGAAGCACTGAGATTACCACGGCAAAATAGTGTTTGACCGACCGTTGCCGACTAGCCGGCAAAATAACCAAAGGGTAAATCTCCATGTTGCTGTCGTGTTTTCCTCTCAATATTCCACGAAGAAATGAGTTTTAATTTTTATTGTCGTTGCAATAGACTGGAATAAGTAATAGAGGGAACTAAGCAATAGATGGAACTAAGCAATAGACTGGAACTAGTGACCTTGTATGAGGACAGAGCCTCATTATCTCCCTGCTAATACGGAAGAGATTACGGTCGTTTTCACAACCGATGTCCGGCCCATGTTAACTTGATGGTGCCCAGCAGTTGGAGGTGGATCGCAGAAGCGTCTGAAGATTTTCTAGGAAGTCTTGGTGGACCTGACCTTTCAGATAAGGTCGAAAACCCCAATTATTGTGAAGATCTTCACTATACGTTGGACGAAATACTGAATGTTGCACACATGTGATGCGGACAAAATGAAAAAAGAAAAAGACAAAAAAATTATGTCTGGTGTGGGTCTCGAACCACGACCTTGAGTGTCGTAAGACTCACGCTCTTACCACTGAGCTAACCAACAATAGAAATATGTCTGTTTCGTCATTTTGTTTTAATGAAAATTCTTTGCGAGTCAGCGTTAGGATA
>NC_092235.1:7177403-7231310 GCF_036320965.1 Panulirus ornatus | reverse complement strand
GTCTGGTGGCCTGAAATAGATTTGGAACCAAGAAGGATGATGGGTGTAGGGAGTAAACCTACCACAGACCATCATTAATTATGAAGAGTTGATAGTGGTTACCTCCAGCCATAATCTATAAATCAATAGACAAATGTTAATGCAAACAAAGCAAGAATTAAACAAGCAGGAACACAATCCAATGTACCATTTTACGATAATTATGTCAAGTTGTCGCATCTGTTGACTACCTGACGTGGCTTACGTCTCACCTTTAGTAACGTCTGGAATTTCGTTGTAGTGAAACTAGGCGACCCGAGAGTCAATATCAGTGATACACAAGAGGAAGAAATATAACTCCGAAGGTATAAAACAGTTGTGGACACACCAAACGCTTGACAAATATTCCTTAGTGGATGACAGAAAACACAAAGAGATCGTCCTTGTAAACTTATGATGAGGTTTGCTTGAAGAGTCTCCCTACGTCATCGTCGTCCACAGGCGCCCTTTGTTGGGGTGGGTGTGGCGTGGACACAGTACTGGGACCTTCATGATAAATTATCTACAACGTTCCAGGTGTCCACATATCAGGGATATGACTGTCTACAACGGTGGCTGGAGTTAAAGTCACTGGATCATATATAAAACATACAAAAGTTAACATTGATTCTCTTAAGATTTCAAGGCAATGAAAGGTTTGTGGTGCAGTCTTTATGACTGAAGGTCATATTTAGATAGAGATTTATCAAATGGATATTACATCAATGTCACAGTAGCCGCTCCGGCCACTGTATTACTAACACAAGGGTTAACTGTAGTCATACAATACAAATACTAAAACTTAGTAATATTTTCTTGTTTTAGTTTTATAACCGAGAGAAACATGAAGTGTAAACTGACGGTGTATCGCCATACCTTCCTCCATCCAGTCATTATGAGGCTTCAGCGTAAGGTGGTGGTTGACGAGCGGAGGCAGACATGTCCACATTATTATCTGCTGCTGCTGGACGTCCCCAGTGTCCAGGTGCAGCCATGGTCGTCATCATGTTGGACGTCCCCAGTGTCCAGGTGCAGCCAGGGTCGTCATCATGTTGGACGTCCCCAGTGTCCAGGTGCAGCCAGGGTCGTCATCATGTTGGACGTCCCCAGTGTCCAGGTGCAGCCAGGGTCGTCATCATGTTGGACGTCCCCAGTGTCCAGGTGCAGCCAGGGTCGTCATCATGTTGGACGTCCCCAGTGTCCAGGTGCAGCCATGGTCATCATGTTGGACGTCCCCAGTGTCCAGGTGCAGCCAGGGTCGTCATCATGTTGGACGTCCCCAGTGTCCAGGTGCAGCCAGGGTCGTCATCATGTTGGACGTCCCCAGTGTTCAGGTGCAGCCAGGGTCGTCATCATGCTGGACGTCCCCAGTGTCCAGGTGCAGCCAGGGTCGTCATCATGTTGGACGTCCCCAGTGTCCAGGTGCAGCCAGGGTCGTCATCATGTTGGACGTCCCCAGTGTCCAGGTGCAGCCAGGGTCGTCATCATGTTGGACGTCCCCAGTGTCCAGGTGCAGCCAGGGTCGTCATCATGTTGGACGTCCCCAGTGTGCAGGTGCAGCCAGGGTCGTCATCATGTTGGACGTCCCCAGTGTGCAGGTGCAGCCAGGGTCGTCATCATGTTGGACGTCCCCAGTGTCCAGGTGCAGCCAGGGTCGTCATCATGTTGGACGTCCCCAGTGTCCAGGTGCAGCCAGGGTCGTCATCATGCTGCCCGTCTCTGCACGTCTCATCTCACGTCTGTCCAGGTGGGCTAAGCTGGTCTGGTCTGAATAAACCATATACAAGTAAGGTGTATCACTGTTGTGAGTCTCAGTAAATATGGAGGCAATATGGTTGTGCAGTCTCTCTCTCTGTTTAACTGAATTATTCCATACTGGAGAGAGAGAGAGAGAGAGAGAGAGAGAGAGAGAGAGAGAGAGAGAGAGAGAGAGAGAGAGAGAGAGAGTTAAAGGGTATATGCAACGCATTTTGATAATTTAACAATCATATGTAATTGGTTGAGGTAGAGCGGAGGTATCGTGGCAAAGTTGTGTGTCACACAAGAACAAGTTTTCTAATCGCCTGGTTATACTGGCGGCCTCGTTGTGACGTCACTACATCAACACCGACATTTTGATTTAAAAGTTAATTGCAAGATGACTTTGCTCCGCTGTGTGTGTGTTTTCAATACTTTTCGTGTTTGTAATGTTATTTCGTTTGTATTCTATAGTTAATAACTTTGTAGTGAGTTTAGTTTCGTTGCTGTAGTTGTAGTATAGTGATTTATAGTTTGTATTTGAACTAAATCAGATGAGCAGTGTTGAGGATGACACTGGGCCATTTTCATGTGGTAATGCAGAAGGGAACGACCACAGGCAGGCAGTAGTGGTGTTTACCAAGCCATTCCTAACACCATCGTACTGGCTGCCTCTATGTAATGTACCATGTTCCTCTGTTGAAAAAGAAACAGAGGTTTTCACTGAATTGCAGACTGGGTTGTTAATTTGCATCTTTCTAAATTGTTTTATTTTGTCTTCGTTAAGAATTTCTTCTTGTGTTTGATGTGCATTGTTTTGAGAATTCTTTGTTATATAACAAAACATGTTCTGTATCTACTGTTTCCTGTCTTTATTTAGATAAGTATTTTTGTTATTGATTTTATTACTATGTTGTTTTTCTGTAACATATATAGAAATTTTTTTGCAATGTGGCAATGTTTTTCTTCTTGTTATTCTATACCAATGTGTACAATTCTATTACGTAGCAATGTTTTTCTTCTTGTTATTTTATACAAATGTGCACAATTTTGTTTTGTAAAGATTTTTGGACGCATTGATTTTTCTTATTGTTGTCTTTGTTGTTGTTGTTGTTGTATTACTTTAGTTAATTAAGTGATTCCTGGTACGTGCCACTATCTAGCTGGGGGCGAATGTTGAGTTGCTTTCGGCTGTAGATGATGGGCCGCATCTTAGATGTTGCCTTAAATGTTCCCTTTAGCAACAATAATACTATACAGAATATATTAATCAGGAATTAACCAGAAAATTCTCTTGGTTGCATCTATAAAGTGTCGTGTGGAAATTGTGATGAATTTTATGCTGGGCAGACTGGTAAGGATCTTTCTGTTAGACTTAAGCAACATAAATATAGTATAAGAACGGGACAAGAATCAAATGCCTTGTTTAATCACGTTAAAAACTATGATCGTTGTATTGACTGGAGTAATGCCATCTCAGTTATTAACTCTGACTCTATTACCACGAGAAATATCATTGAATCTTCTTTTATTAAATACACAAAGAATTTTAATCTTAATATTAGTGATGGTCTATACAAATTAGATAACTTTATTGTTGATAGAATTTGCAAAATGATACATTTATGATACACTCGTTGTCTGTCTTGGACAATCACATGTTTACCAAATGGCGCCCTAGCTACGTCTCTTCGATGCATTTCAACTGACTGTTATATTTCTCTCTTGTGTCTCCCCTGATGATGTGATTATTACACGAAAGTGCACTTGGGAACTTATCGTGTTTCATTTTCCACGTGGACTCATAGGAATATATATACACATGTACATATTCATACCTTGCTTGCCTTTATCCATTCTCGGCGCTACTCCGTGTGTGTCTGTCTGTCTGTCTATTTGTCTGCATACATTTCTCCTGCATGTCGTGGAAGGCGACTGAGGGTTGGGAACTGGGTGGGTTGGAAATCTTCCCCTTCTGTATTACTTTTCAGATGAAGGAACAGAGGAAGGAGGCCAGCTAAGTTTCCCTCTAGGATTCATTCACTTATTCCTGACGCTACCTTGTTCTTGCGGGAAATGGCAAACAAATATGAAAAATAGAGTATGAAAGACAAAGACAGTGGACAAGTGTTATGTGTTCTGTGTTCTTGATAACCATTTGATGTGACTCATTCAGATAAGGTCCAAAACGCCAGTTGTGAAGATGTACAAAGGATAATAGAACGGTGTACATACGTACGTACGTAGTGTGAGTATCTTGACTGATAGAAAGTATTGAAAGCGGCAGGAAGTAGTGAGATATTGTATTGTGCTTCGTACAAGACTGGCGGGCGACTCCGTCCTTCGTGCTGTGCCACACACAGTCTGGTGATTGTCGGGATGTGTAGCCATAATGTTTGATGTTATGACCATTAGTGATACATCATGTGATGTTTACTATCACAACATCGGCTTCTTCCTCCTCCTCCAGGAGAGTGGCAATCAGGTGGCGGTTATTGTGGTAGCCCGGCATGTGCAATTGTAAGATTTCAAGCAACATTGAGAAAATGGGACACATTATAAAGAGTTCCATAATTTCTCTAATTCTTCCCCAAATTCATGTGGACATGCAACACTGAAAATGTTTAAATACCGCTGGTGTAGAGGGAGGGAGAGGCAGGCCTGGGATGAGAGTGGGGCTTTGTAGGAGAGAAAGGCTCGGGATGAGAGAGGCTGAACACAAGATGTTTGGCCGGAGAGTGAGGCTTTGAAGGAGAGAGAGGCTTGGGATGAGGGTTGGGTTGTACCAGAGAGAGAGAGGCTTGGGATGAGGGTTAGGTTGTACCAGAGAGAGAGAGGCTTGGGATGAGGGTTGTGTTGTACCAGAGAGAGAGAGGCTTGGGACGAGAGTCAGGCAGGACAGGAGAGAGAGGCTTGGGACGAGAGTCAGGCTGGACAGGAGACAGAGGCTTGGGACGAGAGTAGAGAAGTGAATCTTCATAACTTATCCTTCAATAAAAAAGGGTTGTCTTGCTCCACTCAGTTGGAATGGTAAAATAGTTGAAAATAACAAGTTCATGAATTTATGGTTTTAGTGTGGCAAAACCTGAACTGATTTTAAGGTCACACATGAAAGAAGATTAACATTTCAGAAGGTTGAAGGAAGATGAATATAAATGTCATCATTGATAGACTATTAGACTCATTAGAAGCCTCGATAGATGAATGTTCTTGTCATTTTTATTAAGAATGAGGATGAATTAGTAATTAAGGCACACGGCGCTAATATCTTTGGTTACTGAGCAATTATGTGTTATATTAAAGAACTAGAGTATGAGTGAGGGAGTGAGATGTGGAGATTATATATCATTGTGAGTTATTACATAAAGTGATCGTGATGAACGTTACGAAGATCAGGCAAACTATGAGGCTCATTATTCCTACATCAAATATAATAATGTCAATCATTCCAGTAATCTTACCATAATTGACCTCTTCCATCTAGGCAGCCTTCCTCCCTTCCTCTTATCTTCTCCAGAACAAACCTGGTTCATTCTTGTGAGAGACGATAGTGTTTACTAAACTCTTCCTGTGACCAACATGTAAATGGTGTGACTGACCATCACACCTTACCTCACCTACTTCCTCCACCTGATCAATGTGCATCACTCCTTCCATTACTCACTTCCATAATAGAATTAACGTTTCTACTACAAATGACAAGATTCACTTGGCCATGTTTGTTAACATCAGAGCAATAATCTTGAAGACCGACCATTCCTCACTATTGACCTTTAAGGCAGGAATCATTATTTTCCTCAAACTATCAATTGCTATTTATGTGGGGTCGGTCGACTGTGGCTCCGGAGGGGTAAGCGACAACACAGACTCTGGTGGAGTTCCAGTAATGATGTTACTGAGTCAGTCGGGCACACACCACTGTGGTACACCTGGTGATATTTTGTTTGTCTTAACTAAGTCGATAAGTGGAAAACTGAGCAGCAGTTTACCTGCTTAGCTTGTGTACTTGTTCATGGATTGTTGATGACTTTCACAATGATAGGTATAGGACTGGTCTTATATCTCTGTGTTCCAGCTGTGATTGGTACAAGTCGAGTGTACTGACGAACGGCGGTCCGTGGGGATGAGGAGAGAGAGAGAGAGAGAGAGAGAGAGAGAGAGAGAGAGAGAGAGAGAGAGAGAGAGAGAGAGAGAGAGAGGTCATTGTGCCGGGGGTGGGGCAGGGGGTTAGCTGGTGGTGTTGGTGGGGTGGACGTGGTCAGCCAGATGAGCACATCTTGGTAGGTGGTGTGAGATGGACCCAGGAGGATTGTGTGTGTTGTGTTGTGTATTGTGTCCAGCTGGTGCCTGTGTGTGTGTGTGTGTGTGGCTCTAGTTAGTCAGGAGGACCTGGCTGGGGCGCGGCTCAGGTACAATAAAGATGGTATAGACATTTCTGAGCTTGAATAGTGATGTCAGTCGGCGGTGAAGGTAGAGACAGTATGAGGAAGATTTGATGATAGAGTGAATGTGTTGAAAATGAAATGTCTGAGGACAACATGTGGTGTGACGCGGGTTGATCCAGTAAGTAATGATAGGTAAGAGAGATGTGTGATGATAAATAGAGCATGGTTGACAGAGCTGAAGGAGGTGTACTGAAATGGTTTAGACATTTGGAGAGAGTGAGTGAGGGGAGGTTAAAGGAGGATACATGTGTCAGAAGTGTAGGGGACAAGAATAGGGCGACCATATCGGAGATGGATGGAGGAAGTGAACAAGAGTTTGAGTGATCAGGGCCTGAATATGCTCAAGGTCACGTGAGAGGCGTGTATAGGATAAAGTGAACTGGGGCGATGTGATTTACAGGGGACGACCTGCTATCAGTGAACTGAAGCAGGACATATGAATCAAATGGGGTAAACCACGGACAGGGTTGTAGGGCCTGGTTGTGGAGTGTGGGCTGTGTTTTCGTTGCATTACATATGAGAGGTAAGGAATGTATGTGAGGGTATGAAGCATTATCTTATGTTCCTGGTGTTATCTCGTACTGTGGACAACGGTGAACAGAACATCGTAGACACAGAGTTTAAAAGGCCATATTATGAATGGTAGCCAGGGAATGAATGGCCCAGCTAAATGGAAGGATTTAAAAGTTCGCGTTAAGTGATGGACTTCAATAGAATGTACAAACTTTCTTTCCAGTAACTGAACTAAAGCATATGTTTATTTCCAGAGACGGAGTTTGATGGTTCATTATATAAAGACAGACTTCAAAATATATCCTTGAATTAAGTGACTATAATTTTTTTCATTTACATGAGACATTTCCTAAAACAGCTGCAATTTGACGGAGTTTAAAAGTTCGCAGTTGTTAGAGAGAATTTTAAAGTTATTGACGGGATCAAAAGTTTAAGTTTCAATGACGCTTTGCACAAATTTTCGTTTAAATGATATACTTTCAAGGTTTGTCTTTATATAATGTAGTTTAAAAGTCTCTGATCAAATAACGCAGCTGAAATGATAACGCTCAAATACTGACGCTTAAATGTTCCTGAATAAATGACGGAGTTGAATGGATGGATTTTAAGTTCGCGTTTGTGGGAGTAATTTTGAAACATTGTGTTTAAATGTCACAGTTTAAATGTTGGTATGTACAATGTTGACCAGATGGCGGTAGTGTGTAGACACAGCCATACCAGGTCGTATTTATCATCATTAAAGTCACCTTCCTTACTTACTTATGGCGGCGATGAAATTCACTGGTTCTTGATTGTGCACCAATTAACCTATCAGATAATGGTACAATGTTTGCCTGGTGTTGCATATATCACGTCTGTTGTTGAAACACAAGAATGCCAGGTGACTTTGGGAGTGGATGATAATGTAAAGATCAATATAAATGTGGGAAATCTTGAACCGCCATCACCAGACACAACACATGTTTGGATCTGGCGGGGGGAGGGACTTGCCTGTGACGTCACGGTGCCCCGCCTCCAGCCCAAAGACTATACACGAAAGATAGGAAAGTGGAGGGCTTAACCACAGTATAAAATGTGATGCCCGACAGTGGTGCCATCTATTGACTTTCCCAAAAGGCTTGACTCGCCTACAGATACCAGATACTTCCATATGCTAGATACTTCCAGATTTTCAATCAAACATGGCCTGCACCACTATATAGATACATTATAGAGGTGTTCATACATGTTGATATCTTAATCTTCATTGTTCCATGCCATGAGATGATTAGCTTTACCTGTTTCATCTTTTATCATATCAACAATGAAATATGATTCTATTTCACTTATATTCATACATATTTTAATCTTACCTTTATTTCCTTTTTATCTGAATTAAGGTATAAGTTTCAGACTTGTCCATATGTTGTTCAATCTTTCCACTACACTGACACACCTGTTTATCAGGTGTTCTTTATACAATGGGAAAAATAACTAATGGATGTTAATTTCTACTTTATCATGGCAGGAAAACTTGCTACAAAAGTCCTGGTGTTATACAAGATCTCTTTCCAGAGTCTCCTTATTCAACTACGTACTTACTGCTACATGAAGTTGTCAATATTATAAACAGTACATATTTGAGGATAACTTAACAAAATACTGATTAATTCACTTCAATTTTATTGGCATAATTTTCATACTGTACAGTACATTAACCCAAATATATATGAAAAAAGTACATACAATCCAGTAAAGAAATTCCTCAAGTATGAGCACATAATGCTTGAAACTATCATGTTACAATACATATAAAACTTACATGCAAAAAAACATTGTTAAATTATGCATTACATACATCCATGCAGAGCAAAATCTAATCATAATTATTCAGTCATTCTAACTTGCAAGAACAAAGGAAGTTTTAAGATAAATGCAACATCATACAGGAAGCATAAACAAACATGCAGACCATAAAATACAATGTCCAAACATTACAACAAAAAGGAAAAGATTTATGCGTAAAAAAGAAAAATTATAAAACCTTTACATGCAAGAAAAATCACTGTACATATTAATATCACATAACAAATATAAGATAGAATAACCAAACACATAGAATGAGAACAAAGCAAACGAAAATCAATATATTTACAAAAATCATAGAAACCAAGCAACAGAAAAATATATTTACAAAAATCAAGGAAGCCAAGAAGGAGAAAATTCATATATTTACAAAAATCCTGGAAACAAGCAACATTGCAACATTAAAAAAATGGCAAAGCTTAAATAACCGCCAATGCAAGAACTCTCTGCATCCTGCTGTGCATCAATCAAATAAAGTGTGGACTGTATGTAGAAAAGTAATGTCCATCCTTGACTTTTTCATGCAGTTGTTATTTACAAAAAGCTCTTAGATTATATTGAATCAGAAATATGAAATATATTTCACTGTTGTTTTGTTATACTTCTTTTTAAAGAGTCTTCTAACATGTAAGTATCATTAGTGTAATCACCATGATCATCGGCACTATCACTGATGTGATTCTTATGTACTACCAGAGAAAATATCAGACATTCCATAACTTTATAGTTCATATGATCAAATCCTGCCCCAACACACACCCCCACACCCCACCAAGCTCTACCACACAGCTCACCATGATCAAATCCTCCCCCAACACACACCTCCACACCCCACCAAGCTCTACCACACACTCACCATGATCAAATCCTCCCCCAACACACACCCCCACACCCCACCAAGCTCTACCACACAGCTCACCATGATCAAATCCTCCCCCAACACACACCTCCACACCCCACCAAGCTCTACCACACAGCTCACCATGATCAAATCCTGCCCCAACACACACCCCCACACCCCACCAAGCTCTACCACACAGCTCACCATGATCAAATCCTGACCCAACACACACCCCCACACCCCACCAAGCTCTACCACACAGCTCACCATGATCAAATCCTCCCCCAACACACACCCCCACACCCCACCAAGCTCTACCACACAGCTCACCATGATCAAATCCTGCCCCAACACACACCCCACACCCCACCAAGCTCTACCACACAGCTCACCATGATCAAATCCTCCCCAACACACACCCCACACCCCACCAAGCTCTACCACACAGCTCACCATGATCAAATCCTGCCCCAACACACACCTCCACACCCCACCAAGCTCTACCACACAGCTCACCATGATCAAATCCTGCCCCAACACACACCTCCACACACCACCAAGCTCTACCACACAGCTCACCATGATCAAATCCTCCCCCAACACACACCTCCACACCCCACCAAGCTCTACCACACAGCTCACCATGATCAAATCCTCCCCCAACACACACCCCCACACCCCACCAAGCTCTACCACACAGCTCACCATGATCAAATCCTCCCCCAACACACACCTCCACACCCCACCAAGCTCTACCACACAGCTCACCATGATCAAATCCTCCCCCAACACACACCTCCACACCCCACCAAGCTCTACCACACAGCTCACCATGATCAAATCCTCCCCCAACACACACCTCCACACCCCACCAAGCTCTACCACACAGCTCACCATGATCAAATCCTCCCCCAACACACACCTCCACACCCCACCAAGCTCTACCACACAGCTCACCATGATCAAATCCTCCCCCAACACACACCTCCACACCCCACCAAGCTCTACCACACAGCTCACCATGATCAAATCCTCCCCCAACACACACCCCCACACCCCACCAAGCTCTACCACACAGCTCACCATGATCAAATCCTCCCCCAACACACACCCCCACACCCCACCAAGCTCTACCACACAGCTCACCATGATCAAATCCTCCCCCAACACACACCCCCACACCCCACCAAGCTCTACCACACAGCTCACCATGATCAAATCCTGACCCAACACACACCTCCACACCCCACCAAGCTCTACCACACACTCACCATGATCAAATCCTCCCCCAACACACACCCCCACACCCCACCAAGATCTACCACACAGCTCACCATGATCAAATCCTGACCCAACACACACCCCCACACCCCACCAAGCTCTACCACACAGCTCACCCTATACACAGAAATTTTGAATTACTGGTGTGAAAGTTTCATGATCTTCCTGTTCTTTTTTTTTAGTACGAGAATATTCACTGGTTTGTAGTTTTTGTTTACCTCTTAACTCCTTAGTGATGAATTTGGCATGATAATGTAACAGCATTCTTAAATATGTATCAATAATTTGGTCTACTACACCATCACAAACTTTTAGATTTTCATAGTTGACTGTTTGCATCACTGTTTTAATTTTTTTACTAACTGATTCCTCATAGATTATGCTCTTAACATTGTTACTGAACATTTCTTCTAATTCTCTGATTAGATCAACCAGTATTCTTTTTGGGTAGCACAAGTACTTATTCTGTTCAGAGTCCTTATCTTTATGGTAAATATCATAATGATAAGCATCATTACCACTTTCTTCTGTCAAGTCTTCTTTACAGTGAATACATTGTGACATTTTAGTGATTTATGATTAACATATCCTGTATCATAATGTATATCATTATACAAAATTAGTTTGTGTGGCTCTTCTGAGATACTTTCCAGTCACTGCTTAAGATCTTCACTATCCTCATATGGATTGAAATTAGCAAAACAATCTGAAATATTATCATTGTCAACAATGTTTGAGATTGAGGCCTCTGTAGGGTGATGAGATGTAACTTCTACATTATCTGTTTGTGATGCTTCCCATATACCACTCCCTAACTGAATACACTGTTTTCATATGCATTGAAGTTTGCAAAAAATTCATCAACAATATTGGTTTTATCCTTCCATGTTACAAAGGATTCAGGATGCATAGGTGCATTCTCAGCATAATCTAAGATATTGTTAAGTATTTCTGATAACTCCTTATCGTCATGATCAAAGGTATCAGTGAGGGTGCTATTGTCATATTCATTGTTTATATCTTGTTTTCTCTCACCTTTAATGTACTCTAAAGATGGGGTAGCATCATCAATACAATTACTGTCTAGGGGTTTATACATAATATTGTTGCCTGTAAATGTTTTTATCAAATTGGCAAATTTAGGAGCAGTGGATGCATCACTGTTTCCACCTGCTTGTCTGATACTGCTAAGATCTTCTCAACACAGTCCTGCTTGATGGTGTTTTTTAAGACATACCTGAAGTTGTAATGATCTTTGATATCATTCCAGAGGAGTTTTATGCTGGAGATGTTCAGGAGCCAGCCATCCACACAAGCAATACTACTACTACCTCCCAACCATATACAGGATCTTAGCGTTCCATTTCATCAAGGAAATGTATATGATCATTTTCTACACTTATTGCACACTGTCTCAGTTTATAATGATGCTGCTGCTGGCTGCTGTTGAAAAGGTCAAATATTCCATCCGTATTATTTACAAATACATCAGTATGTGGGGCTTCTTGTGGCAGTGAACATAGTACTGAGTGAGTGTTTATCCCTGCTGCTACACTTCTACTTAATGTCTGTGATGCAAAACTGACACACATTTTGTCAAAACTATTACAATATGTGTCTAGCTGTTAGTTTTGATGCCAGGCGGATGGACATGCACTTATCAGAGCAATAAGAATCCTCAACATATTGCCATTTCATTAAGTTTCCCTCATTACTGATATTACACTTCATGAAGTTATTTCTGATACTTTTCATGAGATTTGGAGTACAAAAAAACAATATACTTTCTCACTGGCATCAACAAAATATGTTGTTGAATTTGTAATGTACATTTCTTAAAGGCAGACCTACTGCTGACATCTTGATCACAGACAAAGAACTTTGGGATCAATCCTGTTTCCTAGGTTCTACAAATGCAGTCTATGATCATTTGTTTAAGTTTTTCAGGTTCTATACATTTGTTGAAAAGAAAACAACTTAGGGTTTGCCTCCACTTTCTTGATAACCCTTTCACCATAAAAACCATAGCATACTGTGCAACTTTGGTTGAAATACCATACTGCCCTAGATCCTCCAGCCCTTGAAATTCATCTTTACTTGTGTTGTAGTACACACCAGCTTTATTCGATGCCACGCCAAAGACAATACCACAAACTTTATCTTTAAGCTCAAAGCTCTGAGTTTTCTTTTTGAGCAGTTCAAAACAGATTTGTTCCATCCTGCGGTAAAATGAATCCTTTGTACCCAGTATCTTGTTGGGAGAGCAAATATTTGTGACAAAAGTATATATGCCCTTGCACTTTTGAAGTACAGACTTAGTGAAAAACGCCTTTGGATTTCTAAATAACATATGCCTTTTTTCGAACATTAAGGACTGAAAAGTGTGGTTAGGTAGGTGGTTCCAAGCTAAGTTAGAGGTATGCAGGTTTCAGTAACTTGCTGCTCATGTATGGAACATGCTTCGTAAAGTATGATCATTTGCACAATATCTTTGGTTTTTGTTTCAAATTCTTATTTCGTAGAATTGGATTGATTATGTACAAGTTTTTTGTTGTTGTTCTTACAATTTTTTGTCGTCCTACATTCTTTGCCTTTTCCGTTTTGTTGTGCAGAGATTATCTAAGAAAAATATTAGTTTTGAAGCAAATGATTTCTTTTAATTATTTCAACATAAGATTTTCCCCCATTTCTCTCGTAAAGTATGTTTCGTGGTTGATCTAAGGACTGTAGTATTGTCTTGTGTAGTGTGTTGGTTCGATCCCTGGCAAGCTGACAAGTAATGTGATTAGTGAAGTTATACTTATCTTATTGGTATTCTTATCGTCTTTTATAAGATCACTGATAATCAAGAAGGAATTTCAAAAACAAAAATAAAATAAATATTGTCCTGGAGGAGGATCGAATACCCATTCATGAAGTGGGAGAAATGTGTTGCGTTATGCCGTTTTTACGACTGCGAAATAGGGAAGGGTTGAGTGTGTTAATACCTATTTATGCGTGCGGGGAGAGAGCTTTGCACCCCGTCTCATGAGAAAGCACGTACTCCGAGTGAGGATCGAACTCACGACCTTATGAGACTCACGCGCTGCCTACTCCGCCATCGAGGCATCTATTTACCCAGATCTGAGGATCGAACCCCAAACTGACTCAGGCACTGCCTAATGTGTATATATATTTAAGCATGCAACTCGGAGGGAACCGGGCACTTGTAGGGACCCACCTCTTGAAGTTAGTCACACAACATTTTCAACTACTGTAAACTGTCTGCATCCTTAGTTTCATCGCTTATTACTTTCATCCACAACTCATAATATAAAAGTTATAGAATAAAAGTACTTATACCTCTTCCCTAACAATCTTCTTGCTTTATTTCATATAGGTTCTGGTTGTTCTATCTCTGTATCTAATGAAGAATTGTTCACTGTTGACATCAAAGTGGTCGAAAAGCCCTAAAGGTTATGATCAAGTCAACCTTTACTCTTCTCTCTTTGTGAAAAGATTAATGACCTCAAACCTCTCTGTCACTTAGTGGTTTTAAATCTGGCACCATCTTTATTGTCTTCCTCTGAACCTTCTCTATTAATTCTTTGCGCTTATTCAAGTCCGGTTACCAGACCTGAGAAAAATCATTTAGTCTTAGCATTGGAGAGTTTCTTGAATATCTCCTTATCCATGGACTCTGTTGCGATTGTGATATTTTCAAGTAAACGTTTTCCATGAATGAGATTCTAATGTTTCCCAGCAGACATTTGATTTAAACACTTGTACTAAAATGATGATGGTTGTTCTATTAGGAAATAATTGAGATGTGTAGATTTCTTGTGGCCTAGTGGCTAGGATACGCGGCTCTCACCCGCGAGGCCCGGGTTCGACCCTCGGCATGGGAAAATATTTAAGAATGAAGAATGATAAAGGTAGTTTCAGTTGGAACGACCACCACCACTCTACACTAATGAACGTATCGCCATACCTGGAAAAGTTGCACCCTGGTTACACGTGGAAAACCAACATGTGAGCAAACTAACAATATTTCAGATGATAGATTCAACAAGAACAGTAACACACGTGAGAGACACCAAGTTCCCTCACGTCACAGAATTCCATATTCAGGACGATCCGCCGACGATCACCATACACGGAAAAGATGGTGCGTTACATCTTCCAACACTCAACCAAGGCCGTTAACGGGCAGGTGGAGTTTTCCCGTCAGGCGATCCTTCATATCACAGAAGCTCTCCATACTTGTCCAAACACGAGCCTTCACATCACAGTTCTCCATATTCTGGACACACTACCTACAATTAGCCTGCAGAAATGTCGCACGCTACATATCTTCAGCAACTAATCAGAGACAGGATCTCGTCAGCGGAATGACAAGAATTTTCCTTAAACCATTGATCTAACCCGCCTACATTCCACCGCTATACCAACTGAGCTATCTAAGGAACGCACGTAGAGTTCAACGACATTTGACTGATAAGACCAGTCACAATGACATCAGTTATGTTCGTGTCTAGTGCATCAATTCATTTAAGAAGACTGGCTAAAGAGATACCTAGTTACTTATACTTATCGAATAGGGACAACTTGAGGCCACTTACCAGGTATACGCATGGAGCAGGGCAGGTATGGAACAAGGTCAGGATAGATCAAGACTAAGTGTGGACAGACGGGCTTCCCATTCCCACTGGTGAACACACACACACACACACACACACACACACACACACACACACACTACCAAAGATATAAACACACATACCAGTAATGATAAACCTGTGTACACTTGGCCTATACATAAGTTGTCCCCCATAAAATGCAACACCAAAGTAGCTTACTGCACACAAATACTTGGGGAAATATCTGCAAAAAAAAGGAGAGTGAACTAATATCACATGATATCAAGGACCATAAAACTATTAAAACAGATGGACTGAAAATCGCAGATTTGAAATTAACAAGAAACTCTTGTTCCTTGATCACAGTATAACAAACTTTGAGGAAATAAGACATGAAAGTAGCAACAGTAACTGAATAAAATTTCTTGATATTATTACAGTGGAAAATGTGTATCAAAAATTTCTTCTTCCAGGGAGTAAAAAGGCATGATGTAAGAGCCAGTATCAACTTAAACCTGCATGACTGGGAAAATAGAAAAAAAGAGCAAAATGATTCGTTATGAAAAAGAATATTTAAGAAATCCAAGTTATTGGAAACCCATACCACCTAGTAAAAATGCGAAAGTAAAAACCTGTAAGACAGAGTATAATGCAAACAAGGAAATGGAAATTACATAAATGTTAAAATTACCAAAATCCTTCGAATATGTAAAACAAAGGAATCTAACAGACAAAACTTGACCACTAATAACAAATAGTGGTTATACAATTGATTTTTCCAAACAGAATATCATTTCTGAGAACAAATTACAAGCAGCTGAAGGGAAAATATATAAAATGATAAAGTCTACATTCTTTCTCCACAAGATATACAGATTTCCTGTGGCGCTGTGCTTCATAAGCCAATTTCTATATAAACATCGAACTAAAATTATTTAAAAACACATTGAAAACTGAATAACGTTCCCAATATATATAAGAATGATATCTGTACTCACCAAAGACATCCATACTCAATCCACAGCACAATGGTATCTGTACCATATTTATTTCTGACATATAACTTTGCCGCTACAGCAACCTTCAACCAATCTTTAATCGAAATTTGCATATATATCACTACAGAATATGTGTACTCATTTCAGTTGTGTTTTCACGTCAATATAATGAGTTTTCTGCCACGTAACAATGACTTCATAAAAGTTCCATGACATGATAGCCATGAACTAAATAAACGATAATCAATAGTCATTAAGGTCATAATAATTTCACATAGATTAGCTCGACGGTGTTTGGATTACAATGTTTTCCGTCCGTTTTGAATGCTAGAATTATAACACTTATTTATGTTACACTTTTATAACAAGACTTATTTTCATTACAGATTTTCACTGTATGATTACAATGGTTCTTAGGCTCGAGTAACTGATTATACGCGCATTACCCATTAAACTTATGTAACGATGAGGGGGAGGGGGGGAGGGGGGGGGGGGTAGTTGTATGAGGGGCAGTTGCTCGACGTAAGGATGGCGAGATGACCACGACGTGCCTGGGTTAAACACTGCCATTCTCTTATAATGGAAGTACCTCTCTCTCTCTCTTGATAAACCTGTTGCAGACACGATGGCTCATCATTACCATTTGTATTCACTAAAACTCATTAACATATATCGGTCAATAGTTAATGATTAGTTTCATGGACGTATTCCTGTGGTTGTACAAGTCATTTGGCATAATACACAGTAGGATATTTTACACCAATGATGTAATGTTCTGCCGTGGTAGCACTGGGTAAAGCCTCAAAGTAACATGAGGTGAGGACTGGCGACCCAGCCAGGATGTGTATGTCTGGCCATCTCTCATCGCTTGAGGTTGGCCGGCGTCTCGGTGTACGGCATGTGTCATGGCGGCCACAAAGCTTCAGTGAATTTCATCAAAATTTAGTTTTTTCTTTCAGTTGTATTTCTGTTGTTTCTGCTGGACGAAAGAATGTCTCATTTGATGTTATTCAGTGATTTATCATTTACAAGATGTAATAATGTACATTTATGTGTAGTTGGACTTACGGTAACTAGATGGGATAACCTTGAAACGCGGTCTTTATCAGGATTTCTTAACGCCCGTTTGGCTTACCTCTCATATGGAAAGTACTGGCAATCATTTTGTTGACAACGCTAAAGGAAGATCCACAAACACTTGTCACGTTTACCTTTCGCATGTTTCCCGGGAGAAGCGTTGGTGATTGAGAATTCGTGAGTAAACACACTTTTTTTTATCAATATAAGGCAGTAAAGGATCTCAAACAAAAGTGGTCCCACAAATAAACAGGTAATGAAACCAGGGAACGAGAATAGAATACCCAATTCAAATTTTCTCCGGACGTTAATCTTATATGGCGCCTGCGTATGTTGCTCTTGTAAAGGGTAAAGCCAACGGCATTGTTAAACAAGGTTGATGGTATATCAGCTAGAAAGAATGACTTGGAGTCCAACCCTCCATGGACTTTTGTAACTTCAGTATTACTTAAGTAGTTTTTAGGATGTCACGTACATAAAAAACAGAATGTTGTGACTGTACTTGTGTGAACTCCTTCCCTTTACAGACGTGATGAATCTTGAGTAAGCATTGCAAGTTGCAGAGGCTGGGGGATAAGTGTATCCCTGGTTTATATGAATGTACTGTCCAGCCACTCGGCTTGGCAGGGGCTCCGGCTGGTTTTATGAGACTGGTGAGAACGCTCCAGGAAGAAGATAGATCAGAATACAAACAGCGTTCGGATATTTGGATGATTTGAGTTTTCTGTAAGATGGAAAACAGATGTCGAGAAAGTGTTTCACAGACAGAAGCTGCATCCTGGTTAAACAAAGGTACTTAGCGAGGTGATCCACTCGAGTTTTAATGTCAGACGAGGAGGACACAAGTAAGTAAGGCTGCCAAACTAGGGACCAAGTTTGAGCACATCCAACTCACCGAGTCCCCATATCCTTGCGTATCTCCCATCTATTGCGCACCCGTCAAATTCCCACCCACAAACATCTCGTTACCCAAGATTATCATGTTATGCAACAGAAATATGTTACACTCACACTTTCCAAGCCACATGTCTTCATTTGGATATCCATTAACCGCCTAATGAATATTTCTTTGATAGAAATTAGGATATAAGTATCATGACAGTTCTAAGTGATTAATGCATATCCACACGACAACGTCTGGCATGAAAAGGAGACTATGGTAACGGAATTGATGGTGCGTAACCCAATAAAGTTGTATGTAACAAGTGGTTTGATGGTGATAACTTGAAGGTCGGACATTTGATAGGACAACGACGAAGAGAGATTTGCCCAGGGTAAAATATTTCGACGAGTCCATTATGTGATATGTATCTACCCAACTGCAATAGTATTGACCTGATAAAGACAGAATTATATATGTTAGGATTGCCATTATTATATGTATGTAATAGTCATTAAGGAGTTTCACTGACAAATACATTCCATGACCAAACAAAGGTCCATTCAAAAGCTGGGGATGTGACAGCTCGGATACCGGAGATTGAGAGAAAACCCAAGTTCGATAATCAGTGCACAGTTGGAGCAACATATGGTGAGAGGATTGGCTGGTATATCAGGTTTTTGACATCATACGAAAACTTCTGCCCCGAGTGAGGATCGAACTCACGACCTTGAGATTATGAGACTCACGCGCTGCCTACTGCGCCATCGAGGCTACAAACACATTACAATTTACGTTCATTCTTTTCTAAACGTAACCACACAACCGCTTCATCCCATTTATAAAAGACTTCTAAAACAAAAGTATTCCCAAGTAACGGCAGGAGCCTGCGCGGTCGTACGATTAAAAAGATTGTGTGAAACATCTGAACAGATATACAAGTAATTTGTATCACTGTGTTCTAGAAATACTACTAGTATTATGAGTATTACAACTACTACTAATAATGATATTACTAATACTACTACTATTACTACTACTATTACTACTACTACTACTACTACTACTACTACTACTACTACTATTACTACTGCTGCTACTAGTAATAATGATGATAATGATAATGATAATTTAATAGCATTATTATTACTACCACTATTACAACTACTAGTAATAATAATATTAACTAATATTACCACTATTATCAGTACTACTACTACTACTACTACTACTACTACTACTACTACTACTAGTAATAATAATGATAATAATAGTAATCATAATGATAATGATAGTAATCATAATAATAATTACAATGATAATGATAGCATTATTATTACTACCACAATTACAACTACTACTGATATTACTGATATTACTACTACTACCAATGTTACTGATACTAGTACTATTACTACTTCTAGTAATAATAATAATGATAACAATAATATACATTCATTTATTATACTTTGTCACAGTTTCCCGCGTTAGCCAGGTAGCGCAAGGAGAAAGACGAAAGAACGGCCCAACCCACCCACATCCACAGGAATATACATAAACGTCCACATACGCACATATACTTACCTATACGTTTCAATGTATACATACATATATATAAATAGATATATAAATGTATACACATGCACATATTCATACATGCTGCCTTCTTCCATTCTCGCCGCCGCCCCGTCACACATGAAATGACACCCCCATCCCCCGCCTGCGCGCAGGGTAGCGCTAGGAAAGGAAAACTAAAGCCACGTTCGTCCACACTCAGACTCAAGCTGTCATGTGTAATGCAACGAAACCACAGCCCCCTTTCCACATCCAGGCCCACAAAGCTTTCCAAGGTTTACCCCAGATGCTTCACATGCTTTGGTTCAATCCACACTGATAGCACGTCGACCCCGGTACACCACATCATTCCAATTCACTCTATTCCTTGCACGCCTTTCACCCTCCAGTATGTTCAGGCCCCGATCGCTCAAAATCTTTTTCACTCCATCCCTCCACCTCTAATTTGGTATCCCACTTCTCCTCGTTCCCTCCACCTCTGACATATATATCCTCTTTATCAATATTTCTTCACTCATTCTCTTCATGTGACCAAACCATTTCAATACACCCTCTTTTGCTCTCTTAGCCGCACTCTTTTTAATACCACACATCTCTCTTACCCTTTCCTTACTCGATCAAACCACTTCACGGCACATATTGTCCTCAAACATCTCATTTCCAACACATCCACCCTCTTCCGCACAACTCTATTCATCGCCCATGCCACACAACCATAAAACATTGTTGGAACCACTATTCCTTTAAACATACCCATTTTTGCTTTCCGGGATAACGTTCTCGCCTTCCACACATTCTTCAACGCTCCCAGAACCTTGGCCCCTTCCCCCATCCTGTGACTCACTTCCGCTTCCATTGTTCCATCCGCTGCCAAATCCACTCCCAGATATCTAAAACTCTTCACTTCCTCCAGTTTTTCTCCATTCAAACTTACTTCTCAATTTACTTGTCCCTCAAACCTACTGAACCTAATAACTTTGCTCTTATTCACATTTACTCTCAGTTTTTTATTTTCACACACTTTACTGTACTCAGTCACCAGCTTCTGCAGTTTCTCACACGAATCAGCCACCAGCGCTGTATTATCAGATAACAACAACTGACTCATTTCCCAAGCCCTCTCATCCCCAACAGGCTGCATACTTGCCCCTCTCTCCAAAACTCTTGCATTCACCTCCCTAACAACCCCATTCATAAAAAAATTAAACAGCTATGGAGACATCACACACCCCTGCCGCAAACCGACATTCACTGAGAACCAATCACTTTCCTCTCTTCCAACACGTACACATGCCTTGCTTCCTTGATAAAAGCATTTCACTGCTTCTAGCAACCTACCTCCCACACCATATACTCATAATACACTCCACAGAGCATCTCTATCAACTCTGTCATATGCCTTCTCCAGATCCCTAAATGCTACATACAAATTCATCGCTTTTCTAAGTATTTCTCACATACATTCTTCAAAGTAAACACCTGATCCACACATCCTCTACCACTTCTGAAACCACACTGCTCCTCTCCAATCTGATGTTCTGTATATCCCTTGACCCTCTCAATCAATGCCCTACCATATAATTTCCCTGGAATAGTCAACAAACTTATACATCTGTAATTCGCACACTTACCTTTATGCCCTTTGCCTTTGTACAGTGGCACTATACATGCATTCCGCTAATCCTCAGGTACTTCACCATAAGCCATACATATACTGAATATTCTCACCAATCAGTCAACAACACAGTCACCTCTTTTTTTGATAAATTCCACAGCAATACCATCCAAAACCGCCGCCTTGCCGGCTTTCGTCTTCCGCAAAACTTTCACTGAGTCTTCTCTGTTTACCAAATCATTCTCCCTGACCCTCTCACTTCGCACACCACCTCGACCTAAACACCCTATATCTCACTTTTTATCTTCAAACACATTCAACAAACCTTCAAAATACTCACTCCACCTCCCTCTCACTTTTCTCCTACTTGTCTTACGCACTTTGTTTACCTCCTTCCAAAACATCTTTTTATTCTCCCTAAAATTTGATGATACTCTCTCACACCAACTCTCATTTGCACTCTTTTTCACCTCTTGCACCTTTTCTCTTGGTCTCTTGCCTCTTTGTTTTATACATTTCCCAATCATTTGCACTATTTCCCTGCAAAAATCGTCCAAATGCCTCTCTCTTCTCTTTCACTAACAATCTTACTTCTTCATCCCACCACTCACTGCTCTTTCTTATCTACCAACCTCCCACCTTTCTCATGCCACAGGCATCTTTTGCGCAAGCCATCACTGCTTCCCTAAATACATCCTATTCTTCCCCACTCCCCTTACGTCATTTGCTCTCACCTTTTTCCATTCTGCACTGAATCTCTCCTGATACCTTCTCACACAAGTCTCCTTTCCAAGCTCACTTACTCTCATCACTCTTTTCACCCCAACATTCTCTCTTCTTTTCTGAAATCCTCTACATATCTTCACCTTCGCCTCCACAAGATAATGAACAGACATCCCTCCAGTTACCCCTCTCAGCACATTAACATTCAAAAGTTTATCTTTCACGCGCCTATCAAATAACACGTAATCCAATAACGCTCTCTGGCCATCTCTCCTACTTAAATACGCATACTTATGTATATCTTTCTTTTTAAACCAGGTATTCCCAATCAACAGCCTTGTCTCAGCACACAAATCTAAAAGCTCTCCACCATTTCCATTTACAACACTGAACACTCCATGTACACCAATTATTCCCTCAGCCGTCACTTTAGTCACCTTTGCATTCAAATCACCCATAACTATAACCCGGTCTCGTGCATCAAAGCTGCTAACACACTCACTCAGCTACTCCTAAAACACTTGCCTCTCATGATCTTTCTTTTCATGGCCAGGTGCATAGGCACCAATAATCACCCGCCTCTCTCCATCTACTTTCATTTTTACACATATCAATCTAAAGTTTACTTTCTTACACTCTATCACATACTCCCACAACTGCTTCAGGAGTAGTGCTATACCTTCCTATGCTCCTGTCCTCTCACCAACCCCTGACTTTACTTTCGAGACATTCCCAAACCATTCTTCCCTTTACCCTTGAGCTTCGTTTAACTCAGAGCCAAAACATCCAGGTTCCTTTCCTCAAACGTAAATTGACCCTGTGGCCAAGTGATGATATTCCCTCTGAGGCCTAGTCCTCTGTTCTTAACGCTACTTCGTTAATGCGAGAAATGGCGAATATGAATAATTGATATAAGTTATTTTAGTATTAATATGCCTACTGGAAGCTTAGGCAGTTTCTTTTAAGATAAACACGACTACGACTAAATATTACGTGGGGAAAAAAAATCTCGTCAGTAGATAATCTGTGGACGAATCACACCGTTCGACTCCCTCAGCTTTACAACAGACTGTACAAATATAATATCAGCCAAAAGACACAAGACAGTGCTATTCATAGATGTGTACCCAGCCCGACAGTGCGTCATGGAGGCTGGAATACATCACCAAAATCCAGTGTCATTTCACATCACCGTTACATTATACACTTCACTGTATTTTTCTAGACGTCAGGAATATGCAGATTAGACCTGATAACCTCAGATGAATTACAACCACAGCAGAATATCAGGGAGAAATACACATATACACCAGTCATAATGGCCAATCAGACTGGTCATATCAAGAGCTCACCATACTAACAGAGAAAAAAAGTGCACAAAGCATATATCAGACCCCGATAGCACCTGCCAAAAAATGTTTTCTATTCAAGTCGCTAAATTTGTGCAGCGAAGTGCCCCCAAATCTAACCAGTTAAGTCAACCAACAGAGTACCTATGGTGTAAATATGAGCTTAGTTTTAAACTATTAATTGTCTAGCCATATACAGACAAAGCATTTTAGAGTATGGGTGAACGTCACATATTTAGGTAGGAAGTTCATCTCGTGAACAAATCTTGAGTTATTCTTTCAGCAAATGATGTATCTACAGACTGACTCAGGGGTGACGACAAAATGTCCAGCAATGCATCGAGAACTTCAGAGAAATAAGTGATAATCTCATATATGTACGAATAAGTTGGGATGAAAGTGCCAAAAGTGGGTAAAGAAGAAAAAGGAGTAGTACAGCTACAATGAGATCATTATGACTTTTGACAGCCCAGGACAATTGGTTGCATGACGTGTTTGGTTAAGGGAACTGCCCCACCTCAGATAATACCATAACATGGAAGTCATCAACGCCGACATCTCATGAGAACACTCACCTACAAACCTGTAAACGAAGTTTTTTTCTGTCAAACTACGATGATAAGTTTAGAGCATGTAAATGCAGCTACAAATCTTCATGCTTCATGCATAGATTACAGTGGAATGCTCTGCACACGTGCAGACGTTCTGCTACGCACATGAACTTGCGTAAGTAGGGCTTACAGCTGGTGACAGCTACAGGGCTTACAGCTGGTAATAGCCACAGGGCTTACAGCTGGTGACAGCTACAAACTATCATTTGTTTTCATCTTAACAACGAAGTAGCCGGAATGCTAACTACTCCATTCTTTAGCGTAACGACCAATTTTCTCCACAAGTGTATCATCCCTCTTCTTGTCTGTATAGTCTTTGTTACTTCCATCCCTACAACCCTACAACTTGATATTGACGAAATCATCTTTATTATTTTCTTTATATCATTTGGTTTTAAAAGAGATTATGCAGCTGGGTTGCCTCTTTCACACAAGAATCTTCGCTGTTAGAGCCATAAACATCAAAACTTGTAGTAGTATGTATGAGTCATAGACAAGTGGTAAAGATATGTACCATACACAGGAAGGGTTGAAAATTCTTTTAAATGAGTCAAGTGTTACTAGCCTGTGGGAAAACTGCCTCTCACACATCAGACGCCATACACTGAAAGCAAAGTAATTACTCCCGTCTCGTCCGTCACAGGAACAGGGGTGCTTCCACGCGCGGCTTAACCCGTCTTTTAGCTATGACCACAAATACAAACGAATCTATTATTAACAAAAAAATCATGAATACTGAAATTATTACCACAGAGCACCGGAAGACAAGAAACTACTTGATAGATTTTCATGTATTAAGTGAAACAGCCAAATATTCAAAACCCCCCAGATCCTATGTCAGAAGTGTGGACTTAGTGTCACACGAAGATCTGGAATATCATCATCTCAGACATTGGCCTCGATCACAGGAAAACAGTGTTAATCCTTACTGGAGTTACGATGTGACTGATAGTGAACACAGGCAACCGTAATAAAAAGAAAGAACGCCATTTCCGGCCTCTTCGATCAGCTATTAACATTCTCGACGCTCAGAAAGCGACGCTCGGTGAAGACCAGGTGTATCGGAGGTTCAACAATTGAGAGACAAAAGATTGGCTTTGGAACTTAATGAATAATGCTTGATGTCGAGTCATTCTGGTGCTAAGGATGGGACTAGATTTATACTTGCGAAGACGTTGTCGAAAACGAGGCAAGTCCATGAATTTAAGTGTTATGCATCAGGACAGAAATACGAAATATCAAAGCAATAAAGAAGTAAGGGAGTTTACGTGTGAAACGCTCATCGAGCAAAACACGAGAAGCCCCACACACGATAATTCTTCCATTAAAAGCCACCCGGCACCTTAAAAATCCTCCCACCACTCCTAACTCAACAACACAAAATCGACAGTTTCCAAAAATATTTTCGTACAAACTGCTCTACTTTCCTCATCCTTCGATAGCTCAGTTGGTAGAGCGGTGGACTGTAGTTGGAATCTTAAACAGACATCCATAGGTCGCTGGTTCGAATCTGGCTCGAAGGATATACTATTCATGACACAACTGTTGTCACAGCCAAGGATTAATTTTCTGTGAGGTTATGTACACGTTCCTATTACTGCTAACGACTCTCTGGATCCTCCATTATCCGTTAACCTTTAACTTTGGCAAAACTTTTTTGCTACATTTAATACAAAAGCACTATCAGTATACACATATAAAGATGAATAAATTTCACATTCTACACAACTCAAAGTGGGAAAAATGTGAAAATCTCAACAATAAGCTTCAGTGACTCTCTCTCTCTCTCTCTCTCTCTCTCTCTCTCTCTCTCTCTCTCTCTCTCTCTCTCTCTCTCTCTCTCTCTCTCTCTCTCTCTCTTTGTATATATATATATATATATATATATATATATATATATATATATATATATATATATATATA
Organism: Panulirus ornatus; assembly: GCF_036320965.1. Lineage (NCBI taxonomy): Eukaryota > Metazoa > Arthropoda > Malacostraca > Decapoda > Palinuridae > Panulirus > Panulirus ornatus. The sequence goes on along the minus strand of NC_092235.1, from coordinate 7,205,260 downwards.
TATATATATATATATATATGTTTTATTATTATCATTTTGCTTTGTCGCTGTCTCCCGCGTTAGCGAGGTAGCGCAAGGAAACAGACGAAAGAATGGCCCAACCCACTCACATACACATGTACATACATACACATCCACACACGCAAATATACATACCTATAAATCTCAACGTATATATTCTATGTACACACACAGACATATAAATATATACACATGTACATAATTCATACTGTCTGCCTTTATTCATTCCTATCGCCACCCCGCCACACATGAAATAACAACCCCCTCCCCCCTTATGTGCGCGAGGTAGCGCTAGGAAGACAACAAAGGCACCATTCGTTCACACTCAGTCTCTAGCTGTCATGTAACAATTCACCGAAACCACAGCTCCCTTTCCACATCCAGGACCCACAGAACTTTCCATGGTTTACCCCAGACGCTTCACATGCCCTGATTCAATCCTTGACAGCACGTCGACCCCGGCAAACCACATCGTTCCAATTCACTCTATTCCTTCCACGCCTTTCACCCTCCTGCATGTTCAGGCCCCGATCACTCAAAGTCTTTTTCACTCCATCTTTCCACCTCCAATTTGGTCTTCCACTTCTCCTCATTCCCTCCACCTCTGACACATATATCCTCTTTGTCAATCTTTCCTCACTCATTCTCTCCATGCGACCAAACCATTTCAAAACACCCTCTTCTGCTCTCTCAACTACACTCTTTTTGTTACCACACATCTCTCTTACCCTATTATTACTTACTCGATCAAACCACCTAACACCACATATTGTCCTCAAATATCTCATTTCAAGCACATTCACCCTCCTGGGCACAACTCTATCCATAGCCCACGCCTCGCAACCATACAACATTATTGGAACCACTATTCCTTCAAACAAACCCATTTTTGCTTTCCGAAATAATGTTCTCGGCTTCCACACATTCTTCAAGGCTCACAGAATTTTCGCCCCTTCCCCCCACCCTATGATTAACTTCTGCTTCCATTCTTCCATCCGCTGCCAAAACCACTCCCAGATATCTAAAACACTTTACTTCCTCCAGTTTTTCTCCATTCAAACTTACCTCCCAATTGACTTGACCCTCAACCCTACTGTACCTAATTACCTTGCTCTTATTCACATTTACTCTTAACTTTCTTCTTTCACACACTTTACCAAACTCAGTCACCAGCTTCTGTAGTTCTCACATGAATCAGCCACCAGCGCTGTATCATCAGCGAACAACAACTGACTCACTTCCCAAGCTCTCTCATCCCCAACAGACTTCATACTTGCCCCTCTTTCCAAAACTCTTGCATTCACCTCCCTGACAACCCCATCCATAAACAAATTAAACAACCATGGAGACATCACACACCCATGCCGCAATCCTACATTCACTGAGAACCAATCACTTTCCTCTCTTCCTACACGTACACATGCCTTACATCCTCGATAAAAACTTTTCACTGCTTCTAACAACTTGCCTCCCACACCATATATTCTTCATACATTCCACAGAGCATCTCTATCAACTCTATCATATGCCTTCTCCAGATCCATAAATGCTACATATAAATCCATTTGCTTTTCTAAATATTTCTCACATATTTTCTTCAAAGCAAACACCTGATCCACACATCCTCTGCTACTTCTGAAACCACACTGCTCTTCCCCAATCTGATGCTCTGTACATGCCTTCACCCTCTCAATCAATACCCTCCCATATAATTTACCAGAAATACTCAACAAACTTATACCTCTGTAATTTGAGCACTCACCTTTGTCCCCTTTGCCTTTGTACAATGGCACTATGCAAGCATTCCGCCAATCCTCACGCACCTCACCATGAATCATACATATATTAAATAGCCTTCCCAACCAGTCAACAATACAGTCACCCTCTTTTTTAATAAATTCCACTGCAATGCCATTCAAACCCGCTGCCTTGCCGGCTTTCATCTTCCGGAAAGCTTTTACTACCTCTTCTCTGTTTACCAAGTCATTCTCCCTAACCCTCTCACTTTGCACACCACCTCGACCAAAACACCCTATATCTGCCACTCTATCATCATACACATTCAACAAACCTTCAAAATACTCACTCCATCTCCTCACATCACCACTGCTTGTTATCACCTCCCCATTAGACCCTTTCACTGAAGTTCCCATTTGTTCCCTTGTCTTACGCACTTTATTTACCTCCTTCCAAAGCATCTTTTTATTCTCCCTAAAATTTAATGATACTCTCTCACCCCAACTCTCATTTGCCTTCTTTTTCACCTCTTGCACCTTTCTCTTGACCTCCTGCCTCTCTCTTTTATACATCTCCCACTCATTTGCATTATTTCCCTGCAAAGATCGCCCAAATGCCTCTCTCTTCTCTTTCACTGATAATCTTACTTATTCATCCCACCACTCACTACCCTTTCTAATCTGCCCACCTCCCACGCTTCTCATGCCACAAGAATCTTTTGCACAAGCCATCACTGCTTTCCTAAATACATCCCATTCCTCCCCCACTCCCCTTACGTCCTTTGTTCTCACCTTTTTCCATTCTGTACTCAGTCTCTCCTGGTACTTCCTCACACAAGTCTCCTTCCCAAGCTCACTTACTCTCACCACTCTCTTCACCCCAACATTCTCTCGTCTTTTCTGAAAACCTCTACAAATCTTCACCTTTGCCTCCACAAGATAATGATCAGACATCCCTCCACTTGCACCTCTCAGCACATTAACATCCAAACGTCTCTCTTTCGCGCGCCTTTTAATCAACGTGTAATCCAATAACGCTCTCTGGCCATCACTCCTACTTACATACGTATACTTATGTACATTTCTCTTTTTAAACCAGGTATTCCCAACCACCAGTTCCTTTTCAGCACATAAATCTACAAGCTCTTCAGCATTTCCATTTACAACACTGAACACCCCATGTATACCAATTATTCCCTCAACTGCCACATTACTCACCTTTTCATTCAAATCATCTATCACTATAAAACGGTCTCGTGCATCAAAACCACTAACACAGTCACTCAGCTGCTCCCAAAACACTTGCCTCTCATGCTCTTTCTTCTCATGTTCAGGTACATATGCACCAATAATCACCCATCTCTCTCCAACAACTTTCAGTTTTACCCATATCACTTTCAGTTTTACCCAATCACTTTCCTCTCTTCCAACACGTACACATGCCTTGCTTCCTTGATAAAAGCATTTCACTGCTTCTAGCAACCTACCTCCCACACCATATACTCATAATACACTCCACAGAGCATCTCTATCAACTCTGTCATATGCCTTCTCCAGATCCCTAAATGCTACATACAAATTCATCGCTTTTCTAAGTATTTCTCACATACATTCTTCAAAGTAAACACCTGATCCACACATCCTCTACCACTTCTGAAACCACACTGCTCCTCTCCAATCTGATGTTCTGTATATCCCTTGACCCTCTCAATCAATGCCCTACCATATAATTTCCCTGGAATAGTCAACAAACTTATACATCTGTAATTCGCACACTTACCTTTATGCCCTTTGCCTTTGTACAGTGGCACTATACATGCATTCCGCTAATACTCAGGTACTTCACCATAAGCCATACATATACTGAATATTCTCACCAATCAGTTAACAACACAGTCAACTCTTTTTTTGATAAATTCCACAGCAATACCATCCAAAACCGCCGCCTTGCCGGCTTTCGTCTTCCGCAAAACTTTCACTGAGTCTTCTCTGTTTACCAAATCATTCTCCCTGACCCTCTCACTTCGCACACCACCTCGACCTAAACACCCTATATCTCACTTTTTATCTTCAAACACATTCAACAAACCTTCAAAATACTCACTCCACCTCCCTCTCACTTTTCTCCTACTTGTCTTACGCACTTTGTTTACATCCTTCCAAAACATCTTTTTATTCTCCCTAAAATTTGATGATACTCTCTCACACCAACTCTCATTTGCACTCTTTTTCACCTCTTGCACATTTTCTCTTGGTCTCTTGCCTCTTTGTTTTATACATTTCCCAATCATTTACACTATTTCCCTGCAAAAATCGTCCAAATGCCTCTCTCTTCTCTTTCACTAACAATCTTACTTCTTCATCCCACCACTCACTGCTCTTTCATATCTACCAACCTCCCACCTTTCTCATGCCACAGGCATCTTTTGCGCAAGCCATCACTGCTTCCCTAAATACATCCTATTCTTCCCCACTCCCCTTACGTCATTTGCTCTCACCTTTTTCCATTCTGCACTGAATCTCTCCTGATACCTTCTTACACAAGTCTCCTTTCCAAGCTCACTTACTCTCATCACTCTTTTCACCCCAACATTCTCTCTTCTTTTCTGAAATCCTCTACATATCTTCACCTTCGCCTCCACAAGATAATGAACAGACATCCCTCCAGTTACCCCTCTCAGCACATTAACATTCAAAAGTTTATCTTTCACGCGCCTATCAAATAACACGTAATCCAGTAACGCTCTCTGGCCATCTCTCCTACTTAAATACGCATACTTATGTATATCTTTCTTTTTAAACCAGGTATTCCCAATCAACAGCCTTATCTCAGCACACAAATCTAAAAGCTCTCCACCATTTCCATTTACAACACTGAACACTCCATGTACACCAATTATTCCCTCAGCCGTCACTTTAGTCACCTTTGCATTCAAATCACCCATAACTATAACCCGGTCTCGTGCATCAAAGCTGCTAACACACTCACTTAGCTACTCCTAAAACACTTGCCTCTCATGATCTTTCTTTTCATGGCCAGGTGCATAGGCACCAATAATCACCCGCCTCTCTCCATCTACTTTCATTTTTACACATATCAATCTAAAGTTTACTTTCTTACACTCTATCACATACTCCCACAACTGCTTCAGGAGTAGTGCTATACCTTCCTATGCTCCTGTCCTCTCACCAACCCCTGACTTTACTTTCGAGACATTCCCAAACCATTCTTCCCTTTACCCTTGAGCTTCGTTTAACTCAGAGCCAAAACATCCAGGTTCCTTTCCTCAAACGTAAATTGACCCTGTGGCCAAGTGATGATATTCCCTCTGAGGCCTAGTCCTCTGTTCTTAACGCTACTTCGTTAATGCGAGAAATGGCGAATATGAATAATTGATATAAGTTATTTTAGTATTAATATGCCTACTGGAAGCTTAGGCAGTTTCTTTTAAGATAAACACGACTACGACTAAATATTACGTGGGGAAAAAAAATCTCGTCAGTAGATAATCTGTGGACGAATCACACCGTTCGACTCCCTCAGCTTTACAACAGACTGTACAAATATAATATCAGCCAAAAGACACAAGACAGTGCTATTCATAGATGTGTACCCAGCCCGACAGTGCGTCATGGAGGCTGGAATACATCACCAAAATCCAGTGTCATTTCACATCACCGTTACATTATACACTTCACTGTATTTTTCTAGACGTCAGGAATATGCAGATTAGACCTGATAACCTCAGATGAATTACAACCACAGCAGAATATCAGGGAGAAATACACATATACACCAGTCATAATGGCCAATCAGACTGGTCATATCAAGAGCTCACCATACTAACAGAGAAAAAAAGTGCACAAAGCATATATCAGACCCCGATAGCACCTGCCAAAAAATGTTTTCTATTCAAGTCGCTAAATTTGTGCAGCGAAGTGCCCCCAAATCTAACCAGTTAAGTCAACCAACAGAGTACCTATGGTGTAAATATGAGCTTAGTTTTAAACTATTAATTGTCTAGCCATATACAGACAAAGCATTTTAGAGTATGGGTGAACGTCACATATTTAGGTAGGAAGTTCATCTCGTGAACAAATCTTGAGTTATTCTTTCAGCAAATGATGTATCTACAGACTGACTCAGGGGTGACGACAAAATGTCCAGCAATGCATCGAGAACTTCAGAGAAATAAGTGATAATCTCATATATGTACGAATAAGTTGGGATGAAAGTGCCAAAAGTGGGTAAAGAAGAAAAAGGAGTAGTACAGCTACAATGAGATCATTATGACTTTTGACAGCCCAGGACAATTGGTTGCATGACGTGTTTGGTTAAGGGAACTGCCCCACCTCAGATAATACCATAACATGGAAGTCATCAACGCCGACATCTCATGAGAACACTCACCTACAAACCTGTAAACGAAGTTTTTTTCTGTCAAACTACGATGATAAGTTTAGAGCATGTAAATGCAGCTACAAATCTTCATGCTTCATGCATAGATTACAGTGGAATGCTCTGCACACGTGCAGACGTTCTGCTACGCACATGAACTTGCGTAAGTAGGGCTTACAGCTGGTGACAGCTACAGGGCTTACAGCTGGTAATAGCCACAGGGCTTACAGCTGGTGACAGCTACAAACTATCATTTGTTTTCATCTTAACAACGAAGTAGCCGGAATGCTAACTACTCCATTCTTTAGCGTAACGACCAATTTTCTCCACAAGTGTATCATCCCTCTTCTTGTCTGTATAGTCTTTGTTACTTCCATCCCTACAACCCTACAACTTGATATTGACGAAATCATCTTTATTATTTTCTTTATATCATTTGGTTTTAAAAGAGATTATGCAGCTGGGTTGCCTCTTTCACACAAGAATCTTCGCTGTTAGAGCCATAAACATCAAAACTTGTAGTAGTATGTATGAGTCATAGACAAGTGGTAAAGATATGTACCATACACAGGAAGGGTTGAAAATTCTTTTAAATGAGTCAAGTGTTACTAGCCTGTGGGAAAACTGCCTCTCACACATCAGACGCCATACACTGAAAGCAAAGTAATTACTCCCGTCTCGTCCGTCACAGGAACAGTGGTGCTTCCACGCGCGGCTTAACCCGTCTTTTAGCTATGACCACAAATACAAACGAATCTATTATTAACAAAAAAATCATGAATACTGAAATTATTACCACAGAGCACCGGAAGACAAGAAACTACTTGATAGATTTTCATGTATTAAGTGAAACAGCCAAATATTCAAAACCCCCCAGATCCTATGTCAGAAGTGTGGACTTAGTGTCACACGAAGATCTGGAATATCATCATCTCAGACATTGGCCTCGATCACAGGAAAACAGTGTTAATCCTTACTGGAGTTACGATGTGACTGATAGTGAACACAGGCAACCGTAATAAAAAGAAAGAACGCCATTTCCGGCCTCTTCGATCAGCTATTAACATTCTCGACGCTCAGAAAGCGACGCTCGGTGAAGACCAGGTGTATCGGAGGTTCAACAATTGAGAGACAAAAGATTGGCTTTGGAACTTAATGAATAATGCTTGATGTCGAGTCATTCTGGTGCTAAGGATGGGACTAGATTTATACTTGCGAAGACGTTGTCGAAAACGAGGCAAGTCCATGAATTTAAGTGTTATGCATCAGGACAGAAATACGAAATATCAAAGCAATAAAGAAGTAAGGGAGTTTACGTGTGAAACGCTCATCGAGCAAAACACGAGAAGCCCCACACACGATAATTCTTCCATTAAAAGCCACCCGGCACCTTAAAAATCCTCCCACCACTCCTAACTCAACAACACAAAATCGACAGTTTCCAAAAATATTTTCGTACAAACTGCTCTACTTTCCTCATCCTTCGATAGCTCAGTTGGTAGAGCGGTGGACTGTAGTTGGAATCTTAAACAGACATCCATAGGTCGCTGGTTCGAATCTGGCTCGAAGGATATACTATTCATGACACAACTGTTGTCACAGCCAAGGATTAATTTTCTGTGAGGTTATGTACACGTTCCTATTACTGCTAACGACTCTCTGGATCCTCCATTATCCGTTAACCTTTAACTTTGGCAAAACTTTTTTGCTACATTTAATACAAAAGCACTATCAGTATACACATATAAAGATGAATAAATTTCACATTCTACACAACTCAAAGTGGGAAAATCACGACAAATCTCAACAATAAGCTTCAGTGACTCTCTCTCTCTCTCTCTCTCTCTCTCTCTCTCTCTCTCTCTCTCTCTCTCTCTCTCTCTCTCTCTCTCTCTCTCTCTCTCTCTCTCTCTCTCTCTCTCTTTGTATATATATATATATATATATATATATATATATATATATATATATATATATATATATATATATATATATATATGTTTTATTATTATCATTTTGCTTTGTCGCTGTCTCCCGCGTTAGCGAGGTAGCGCAAGGAAACAGACGAAAGAATGGCCCAACCCACTCACATACACATGTACATACATACACATCCACACACGCAAATATACATACCTATAAATCTCAACGTATATATTCTATGTACACACACAGACATATAAATATATACACATGTACATAATTCATACTGTCTGCCTTTATTCATTCCTATCGCCACCCCGCCACACATGAAATAACAACCCCCTCCCCCCTTATGTGCGCGAGGTAGCGCTAGGAAGACAACAAAGGCACCATTCGTTCACACTCAGTCTCTAGCTGTCATGTAACAATTCACCGAAACCACAGCTCCCTTTCCACATCCAGGACCCACAGAACTTTCCATGGTTTACCCCAGACGCTTCACATGCCCTGATTCAATCCTTGACAGCACGTCGACCCCGGCAAACCACATCGTTCCAATTCACTCTATTCCTTCCACGCCTTTCACCCTCCTGCATGTTCAGGCCCCGATCACTCAAAGTCTTTTTCACTCCATCTTTCCACCTCCAATTTGGTCTTCCACTTCTCCTCATTCCCTCCACCTCTGACACATATATCCTCTTTGTCAATCTTTCCTCACTCATTCTCTCCATGCGACCAAACCATTTCAAAACACCCTCTTCTGCTCTCTCAACTACACTCTTTTTGTTACCACACATCTCTCTTACCCTATTATTACTTACTCGATCAAACCACCTAACACCACATATTGTCCTCAAATATCTCATTTCAAGCACATTCACCCTCCTGGGCACAACTCTATCCATAGCCCACGCCTCGCAACCATACAACATTATTGGAACCACTATTCCTTCAAACAAACCCATTTTTGCTTTCCGAAATAATGTTCTCGGCTTCCACACATTCTTCAAGGCTCACAGAATTTTCGCCCCTTCTCCCCACCCTATGATTAACTTCTGCTTCCATTGTTCCATCCGCTGCCAAAACCACTCCCAGATATTTAAAACACTTCACTTCCTCCAGTTTTTCTCCATTCTAACTTACCTCCCAGTTGACTTGTCCTTCAACCCTACTGTACCTAATAACCTTGCTCTTATTCACATTTACTCTCAACTTTCTTCTTTCACACAATTTAACAAACTCAGTCATCAGCTTCTGCAGTTTCTCACATGAATCAGCCAACAGCGCTGTATCATCAGCGAACAACAACTGACTCACTTCCCAAGCTCTCTCATCCACAACAGACTGCATACTTGCCCCTCTTTCCAAAACCCTTGCATTCACCTCCCTAACAACCCCATCCATAAACAAATCAAACAACCATGGAGACATCACACACCCCCTGCCGCAAACCTACATTCACTGAGAACCAATCACTTTCCTCTCTTCCTACACGTACACATGCCTTACATCCTCGATAAAAACTTTTCACTGCTTCTAACAACTTGCCTCCCACACCATATATTCTTCATACATTCCACAGAGCATCTCTATCAACTCTATCATATGCCTTCTCCAGATCCATAAATGCTACATACAAATCCATTTGCTTTTCTAAATATTTCTCACATATTTTCTTCAAAGCAAACACCTGATCCACACATCCTCTGCTACTTCTGAAACCACACTGCTCTTCCCCAATCTGATGCTCTGTACATGCCTTCACCCTCTCAATCAATACCCTCCCATATAATTTACCAGGAATACTCAACAAACTTATACCTCTGTAATTTGAGCACTCACCTTTGTCCCCTTTGCCTTTGTACAATGGCACTATGCAAGCATTCCGCCAATCCTCACGCACCTCACCATGAATCATACATATATGAAATAACCTTCCCAACCAGTCAACAATACAGTCACCCTCTTTTTTAATAAATTCCACTGCAATGCCATTCAAACCCGCTGCCTTGCCGGCTTTCATCTTCCGGAAAGCTTTTACTACCTCTTCTCTGTTTACCAAGTCATTCTCCCTAACCCTCTCACTTTGCACACCACCTCGACCAAAACACCCTATATCTGCCACTCTATCATCATACACATTCAACAAACCTTCAAAATACTCACTCCATCTCCTCACATCACCACTGCTTGTTATCACCTCCCCATTAGACCCTTTCACTGAAGTTCCCATTTGTTCCCTTGTCTTACGCACTTTATTTACCTCCTTCCAAAACATCTTTTTATTCTCCCTAAAATTTAATGATACTCTCTCACCCCAACTCTCATTTGCCTTCTTTTTCACCTCTTGCACCTTTCTCTTGACCTCCTGCCTCTTTCTTTTATACATCTCCCACTCATTTGCATTATTTCCCTGCAAAGATCGCCCAAATGCCTCTCTCTTCTCTTTCACTGATAATCTTACTTATTCATCCCACCACTCACTACCCTTTCTAATCTGCCCACCTCCCACGCTTCTCATGCCACAAGAATCTTTTGCACAAGCCATCACTGCTTTCCTAAATACATCCCATTCCTCCCCCACTCCCCTTACGTCCTTTGTTCTCACCTTTTTCCATTCTGTACTCAGTCTCTCCTGGTACTTCCTCACACAAGTCTCCTTCCCAAGCTCACTTACTCTCACCACTCTCTTCACCCCAACATTCTCTCGTCTTTTCTGAAAACCTCTACAAATCTTCACCTTTGCCTCCACAAGATAATGATAAGACATCCCTCCACTTGCACCTCTCAGCACATTAACATCCAAACGTCTCTCTTTCGCGCGCCTTTTAATCAACTTGTAATCCAATAACGCTCTCTGGCCATCACTCCTACTTACATACGTATACTTATGTATATTTCTCTTTTTAAACCAGGTATTCCCAATCACCAGTTCCTTTTCAGCACATAAATCTACAAGCTCTTCACCATTTCCATTTACAACACTGAACACCCCATGTATACCAATTGTTCCATCAACTGCCACATTACTCACCTTTTCATTCAAATCACCTATCACTATAAAACGGTCTTGTGCATGAAAACTACTAACACAGTCACTCAGCTGCTCCCAAAACACTTGCCTCTCATGCTCTTTCTTCTCATGTCCACGTACATATGCACCAATAATCACCCATCTCTCTCCAACAACTTTCAGTTTTACCCATATCAATCTAGAGTTTACTTTCTTACACTCTATCACATACTCCCACCGTTCCTGTTTCAGGAGTAGTGATATATATATATATATATATATATATATATATATATATATATATATATATATATATATATATATATATATATATATATATATATATATATATATATATATATATATATATATATGTATATATATACATATATATATATATATATATATATATATATATATATATATATATATATATATATATATATATATATATATATATATATATATCTTTTCTTTCTTTCAAACTATTCGCCATTTCCCGCATTAGCGAGGTAGCGTTAAGAACAGAGGACTGGGCCTTTGAGGGAATACCCTCACCTGGCCCAATTCTCTGTTCCTTCTTTTGGAAAAAAAAAAAAAAAATATATATATATATATATATATATATATATATATATATATATATGTTTTGGCTCTGAGTGAAACGAAGCTCAAGGGTAAAGGGGAAGAGTGGTTTGGGAATGTCTTGGGAGTAAAGTCAGGGGTTAGTGAGAGGACAAGAGCAAGGGAAGGAGTAGCAGTACTCCTGAAACAGGAGTTGTGGGAGTATGTGATAGAATGTAAGAAAGTAAATTCTCGATTAATATGCGTAAAACTGAAAGTTGATGGAGAGAGATGGGTGATTATTGGTGCATATGCACCTGGGCATGAGAAGAAAGATCATGAGAGGCAAGTGTTTTGGGAGCAGCTGAATGAGTGTGTTAGTGGTTTTGATGCACGAGACCGGGTTATAGTGATGGGTGATTTGAATGAAAAGGTGAGTAATGTGGCAGTTGAGGGAATAATTGGTATACATGGGGTGTTCAGTGTTGTAAATGGAAATGGTGAAGAGCTTGTAGATTTTTGTGCTGAAAAAGGACTGGTGATTGGGAATACCTGGTTTAAAAAGCGAGATATACATAAGCATACATATGTAAGTAGGAGAGATGGCCAGAGAGCGTTATTGGATTACAAGTTGATTAAAAGGCGCGCGAAAGAGAGACGTTTGGATGTTAATGTGCTGAGAGGTGCAACTGGAGGGATGTCTGATCATTATCTTGTGGAGGCAAAGGTGAGGATTTGTATGGGTTTTCAGAAAAGAAGAGTGAGTGTTGGGGTGAAGAGGGTGGTGAGAGTAAGTGAGCTTGGGAAGGAGACTTGTGTGAGGAAGTACCAGGAGAGACTGAGTACAGAATGGAAAAAGGTGAGAACAATGGAAGTAAGGGGAGTGGGGGACGAATGGGATGTATTTAGGGAATCAGTGATGGATTGCGCAAAAGATGCTTGTGGCATGAGAAGAGTGGGAGGTGGGTTGATTAGAAAGGGTAGTGAGTGGTGAGATGAAGAAGTAAGATTATTAGTGAAAGAGAAGAGAGAGGCATTTGGACGATTTTTGCAGGGAAAAAATGCAATTGAGTGGGAGATGTATAAAACAATGAAACAGGAGGTCAAGAGAAAGGTGCAAGAGGTGAAAAAGAGGGCAAATGAGAGTTGGGGTGAGAGAGTATCATTAAATTTTAGGGAGAATAAAAAGATGTTCTGGAAGGAGGTAAATAAAGTGCGTAAGACAAGGGAGCAAATGGGAACTTCAGTGAAGGGCGCAAATGGGGAGGTGATAACAAGTAGTGGTGATGTGAGAAGGAGATGGAGTGAGTATTTCGAAGGTTTGTTGAATGTGTTTGATGATAGAGTGGCAGATATAGGGTGTTTTGGTCGAGGTGGTGTGCAAAGTGAGAGGGTTAGGGAAAATGATTTGGTAAACAGAGAAGAGGTAGTAAAAGCTTTGCGGAAGATAGAACCGGCAAGGCAGCAGGTTTGGATGGTATTGCAGTGGAATTTATTAAAAAAGGGGTGACTGTATTATTGACTGGTTGGTAAGGTCATTTAATGTATGTATGACTCATGGTGAGGTGCCTGAGGATTGGTGGAATGCGTGCATAGTGCCATTGTGCAAAGGCAAAGGGGATAAGAGTGAGTGCTCAAATTACAGAGGTATAAGTTTGTTGAGTATTCCTGGTAAATTATATGGGAGGGTATTGATTGAGAGGGTGAAGGAATGTACAGAGCATCAGATTGGGGAAGAGCAGTGTGGTTTCAGAAGTGGTAGAGGATGTGTGGATCAGGTGTTTGCTTTGAAGAATGTATGTGAGAAATACTTAGAAAAGCAAATGGATTTGTATGTAGCATTTATGGATCTGGAGAAGGCATATGATAGAGTTGATAGAGATGCTTTGCGGAAGGTTTTAAGAATATATGGTGTGGGAGGCAAGTTGTTAGAAGCAGTGAAAAGTTTTTATCGAGGATGTAAGGCATGTGTACGTGTAGGAAGAGAGGAAAGTGATTGGTTCTCAGTGAATGTAGGTTTGCGGCAGGGGTGTGTGATGTCTCCATGGTTGTTTAATTTGTTTATGGATGGGGTTGTTAGGGAGGTGAATGCAAGAGTTTTGGAAAGAGGGGCAAGTATGAAGTCTGTTGGGGATGAGAGAGCTTGGGAAGTGAGTCAGTTGTTGTTCGCTGATGATACAGCGCTGGTGGCTGATTCATGTGAGAAACTGCAGAAGCTGGTGACTGAGTTTGGTAAAGTGTGTGAAAGAAGAAAGTTAAGAGTAAATGTGAATAAGAGCAAGGTACAATAGGATTGAGGGTCAAGTGAATTGGGAGGTAAGTTTGAATGGAGAAAAACTGGAGGAAGTAAAGTGTTTTAGATATCTGGGAGTGGATCTGGCAGCGGATGGAACCATGGAAGCGGAAGTGGATCATAGGGTGGGGGAGGGGGCGAAAATCCTGGGAGCCTTGAAGAATGTGTGGAAGTCGAGAACATTATCTCGGAAAGCAAAAATGTGCATGTTTGAAGGAATAGTGGTTCCAACAATGTTGTATGGTTGCCAGGCGTGGGCTATGGATAGAGTTGTGCGCAGGAGGATGGATGTGCTGGAAATGAGATGTTTGAGGACAATGTGTGGTGTGAGGTGGTTTGATCGAGTAAGTAACGTAAGGGTAAGAGAGATGTGTGGAAATAAAAAGAGCGTGGTTGAGAGAGCAGAAGAGGGTGTTTTGAAATGGTTTGGGCACATGGAGAGAATGAGTGAGGAAAGATTGACCAAGAGGATATATGAGTCGGAGGTGGAGGGAACGAGGAGAAGTGGGAGACCAAATTGGAGGTGGAAAGATGGAGTGAAAAAGATTTTGTGTGATCGGGGCCTTAACATGCAGGAGGGTGAAAGGAGGGCAAGGAATAGAGTGAATTGGATCGGTGTGGTATACCGGGGTTGACGTGCTGTCAGTGGATTGAATCAGGGCATGTGAAGCGTCTGGGGTAAACCATGGAAAGCTGTGTAGGTAGGTATATTTGCGTGTGTGGACGTATGTATATACATGTGTATGGGGGTGGGTTGGGCCATTTCTTTCGTCTGTTTCCTTGCGATACCTCGCAAACGCGGGAGACAGCGACAAAGCAAAAAAGAAAAAAAAAAAAAAAAGAAATATATATACATATATATATATATATATATATATATATATATATATATATATATATATATATATATATATATATATATATATATATATATATAAATATATATGAGTCCACGGGGAAAAGCAACATGATAAGCTCCCATGTGCACTTTTGTGAAACAATCACATCATCACATATTACAATCATACAATAAAGAGGGTAATGTCGGACTATGAAAGAGAAATCATTATGAAAAAAATAGTTGATTGAAGGTAGCTAATCAGATATTCATTTGACATAAAAATCGGTTGTCAGTTTACACTTGGTATTTTGTGTCTCCTTGCCATCACAAAATGTCCACAAGCCAAATGTGATCATATATTCTTCTTGGGTCTCGCGGGTGAGGCCTCGTCCCCTAGCCACTACACCACACAACACTGATTTATGATCTAGTTGCCATTTTCATTGTTCTGGAGAAGGTCGACATGTATTAGTAATTTAATAAAATATATTAATTCTTATTCAATATGTAATGAAATTATAACTAACCACCACCGCCCCCCCTTTCCCTGCCACTCGTCAAATAATCCTGAATCATAGTGGTAATATTTAAAACAAAATTGTTTTCAATCTGTACCTGAAAATTGTCTGAGAATGCACCGAGAGAACCTCTCTCAGAAAAGACATCTTTGCTTTTACTGCCGCACACTTTAAAAATCCTCCATTATATGTCAGGAAGAGTTTAAATTCTTGCTCGCTCTTTTGGCTTATCACTAGAACAGCATCTCCATGAATACAGATAAATATCCATTTACGCCTTTTTGGTATAGCGATGGCCTGAAGTTGGAGGCTAAAACAAGATATTCATAAGCCGGTGGCTTGAATTCAGCCCAACGGTTGGTTGGTTGTCTGGACTTTAGGTATATCAACTGCGAAGGTCATTAAGGTCTATCAAGTGCCAGGGCCATTAAGGTCATCAACGCAAGTTGCATCCACCACCCAAAACAACTTTACCATCTTCTTCAGGTGTTAAAGATAATTCTAAGACCACATACACTACTACTATGTATGTGGCAAATGTACAACGGATGTATTTATATTACTGAAATGGTTAGTTAACACTGCCATATGTTTGTTGGCTCCAAAGTAAGTTTTCTGTCATACCAAAATATTAATGATACTATCCGTTTGCTTACGTTGTGTTTTAAATTGCAGTAACTTCTGTAATACACGCACAAGTAAATTTCTGTACTTTCTAGAAAGATTCAATACCACACAGAAGTCCATCAGAATAACCTAATACCACACAGAAGTCCATCAGAATAACCTAATACCACACAGAAGTCCATCAGAGTAACCTAATACCACACAGAAGTCCATCAGAATAACCTAATACCACACAGAAGTCCATCAGAATAACCTAATACCACACAGAAGTCCATCAGAATAACCTAATACCACACAGAAGTCCATCAGAATAACCTAATACCACACAGAAGTCCATCAGAATAACCTAATACCACACAGAAGTCCATCAGAATAACCTAATACCACACAGAAGTCCATCAGAATAACCTAATACCACACAGAAGTCTATCAGAATAACCTAATACCACACAGAAGTCCATCAGAATAAACTAATACCACACAGAAGTCCATCAGAATAACTAATACCACACAGAAGTCCATCAGAATAACTAATACCACACAGAAGTCCATCAGAATAACTAATACCACACAGAAGTCCATCAAAATAAAGGAAAAAGGAATGTGAACAAATAACTCGAAGTATTATATGTAAAGCTTCTTTGGAGGAAATTATTGGAACATTATGGCCGTAGTTTGTAATTTTTAATTAACTTTTACATAATACAAAGATTTCATTGCTTCGGCGTAACCGGTGTCAAGCGAAATAAGTGACCTTCCGTAATGCATCAATATCTAGAGGGATTAATTGCAAAATGTACGAGCGTGCGAAATACATGACCATAAACATATATCTAATTATTGCACGCTTAATGAGGACTTAAACTGTCAAATAGTAATGGCAGATAATGAAATTGTCATTATTGATGTCAATAATGTCAAATATACCAGTACCATTAAAAGTGTTTATGTGATCAGAAAAGCCAATTAATAATTCAAGTACTATAAAACATGAAATATTAGTGCAAAAATAAAAAAGAAAGAGAAATACAAATCTCACCTAACCTCACCCTGTAGCATAAATGTACGGCAGAAAAATACCAACATTAAATTGGTCTGCTACTGGGGATCGCATGGAATGGCGGTGGCAAAGAGAGAAGGGATATTAGATCACAACAAGAGAAGTTGGTAGCACCTGCTTTGTGGATGTAGTTCCACTAACTCAACACATTAAACATTCTCAAACATTTTTCCCCATATAAATCTCCATAACTCTTATTCAATATTCGTAGCAAAACTCTTGGAAGACACAACACGAAAGCAGAGATAAAGCAGAGTAAATTATAATCAATATAACACAAGAGACAACACGGAAGCAGAGATAAAGCAGAGTAAATTATAATCAATATAACACAAGAGACAACACGGAAGCAGAGATAAAGCAGAGTAAATTATAATCAATATAACACAAGAGACAACACGGAAGCAGAGATAAAGCACAGTAAATTATAATCAATATAACACAAGAGACAACACGGAAGCAGAGATAAAGCAGAGTAAATTATAATCAATATAACACAAGAGACAACACGGAAGCAGAGATAAAGCAGAGTAAATTATAATCAATATAACACAAGAGACAACACGGAAGCAGAGATAAAGCAGAGTAAATTATAATCAATATAACACAAGAGACAACACGGAAGCAGAGATAAAGCAGAGTAAATTATAATCAATATAACACAAGAGACAACACGGAAGCAGACATAGAGCAGAGTAAATTATAATCAATATAACACAAGAGACAACACGGAAGCAGAGATAAAGCAGAGTAAATTATAATCAATATAACACAAGAGACAACACGGAAGCAGAGATAAAGCAGAGTAAATTATAATCAATATAACAAAAGAGACAACACGGAAGCAGAGATAAAGCAGAGTAAATTATAATCAATATAACACAAGAGACAACACGGAAGCAGACATAGAGCAGAGTAAATTATAATCAATATAACACAAGAGAC
Source organism: Panulirus ornatus (assembly GCF_036320965.1). Classification (NCBI taxonomy): domain Eukaryota; kingdom Metazoa; phylum Arthropoda; class Malacostraca; order Decapoda; family Palinuridae; genus Panulirus; species Panulirus ornatus. The sequence continues at coordinate 7,187,320 of NC_092235.1, read as the reverse complement.
AACACGGAAGCAGAGATAAAGCAGAGTAAATTATAATCAATATAACACAAGAGACAACACGGAAGCAGAGATAAAGCAGAGTAAATTATAATCAATATAACACAAGAGACAACACGGAAGCAGAGATAAAGCAGAGTAAATTATAATCAATATAACACAAGAGACAACACGGAAGCAGAGATAAAGCAGAGTAAATTATAATCAATATAACACAAGAGACAACACGGAAGCAGACATAAAGCAGAGTAAATTATAATCAATATAACACAAGAGACAACACGGAAGCAGAGATAAAGCAGAGTAAATTATAATCAATATAACACAAGAGACAACACGGAAGCAGAGATAAAGCAGAGTAAATTATAATCAATATAACACAAGAGACAACACGGAAGCAGAGATAAAGCAGAGTAAATTATAATCAATATAACACAAGAGACAACACGGAAGCAGAGATAAAGCAGAGTAAATTATAATCAATATAACACAAGAGACAACACGGAAGCAGACATAAAGCAGAGTAAATTATAATCAATATAACACAAGAGACAACACGGAAGCAGAGATAAAGCAGAGTAAATTATAATCAATATAACACAAGAGACAACACGGAAGCAGAGATAAAGCAGAGTAAATTATAATCAATATAACACAGAGTAAATTATAATCAATATAACACAAGAGACAACACGGAAGCAGAGCATAAAGCAGAGTAAATTATAATCAATATAACACAAGAGACAACACGAAGCAGAGATAAAAGCAGAGTAAATTATAATCAATATAACACAAGAGACAACACGGAAGCAGAGATAAAGCAGAGTAAATTATAATCAATATAACACAAGAGACAACACGGAAGCAGAGATAAAGCAGAGTAAATTATAATCAATATAACACAAGAGACAACACGGAAGCAGAGATAAAGCAGAGTAAATTAATAATCAATATAACACAAGAGACAACACGGAAGCAGAGATAAAGCAGAGTAAATTATAATCAATATAACACAAGAGACAACACGGAAGCAGAGATAAAGCAGAGTAAATTATAATCAATATAACACAAGAGACAACACGGAAGCAGAGATAAAGCAGAGTAAATTATAATCAATATAACACAAGAGACAACACGGAAGCAGAGATAAAGCAGAGTAAATTATAATCAATATAACACAAGAGACAACACGGAAGCAGAGATAAAGCAGAGTAAATTATAATCAATATAACACAAGAGACAACACGGAAGCAGAGATAAAGCAGAGTAAATTATAATCAATATAACACAAGAGACAACACGGAAGCAGAGATAAAGCAGAGTAAATTATAATCAATATAACACAAGAGACAACACGGAAGCAGAGATAAAGCAGAGTAAATTATAATCAATATAACACAAGAGACAACACGGAAGCAGAGATAAAGCAGAGTAAATTATAATCAATATAACACAAGAGTGTTTGGTGGATGAACACGTCCGCAGCAGCAATCTGAAGTGCGAGAGTCACTGGCTCTACATTATACAGCCTTTACAAATGTCATTGTGGCTCAACGCCATCAACAGTCTACATTATGAGCATCCTGAAAGATCCCACACAAACAAATTTCGAAAAACAAACGCTAAACTTTTCACATTCAATATCGACGCTGAGTCCACTAAAGCAGGTGATAGCCTTGTTAAATAGTATATGACTTGCTAGTCAATGTGCACCCCTTACAGACAGCCCGTACCTATGTACACCTGTCTTGTCGTCTTTTACGTTGCAAGATATTACAGTCGACATGAACCACAGACATGAAGCTGCAAATCATCTCATATTTCTTTTAAATTACAACATTTTCTCAAATGAAAACTGATAACATGACTCCAAGGTAGGGATATGGACTATTGCCTACTGCCACAACACTGGACAATTGATCAGGGGCAAAATGAGATATATCATATATGTGTTTTAGAGTAAATATTTTGACGTCCGTTATTGGGATGAAATAACTTATGTCAAGTTTAGGCCAACCATAGTAACCACGTTTAGTTATAATATTAGACCAATCTAATTTAAGAGCACGAAATGATTATTCATTGACCACTGTATTATCTATCATTCATTGACCTCTGTATTATCTATTATTCATTGACCACTGTATTGTCTATTATTCATTGACCACTGTATTATCTATTATTCATTGACCACGGTATTACCTATTATTCATTGACCACTGTATTATCTATAATTCATTGACCACTGTATTATCTATTATTCATTGACCACTGTATTATCTATCATTCATTGACCACTGTATCATCTATCATTCATTGACCACTGTATTATCTATTATTCATTGACCACTGTATTATCTATTATTTATTGACCACTGTATTATCTATTATTCATTGACCACTGTATTATCTATTATTCATTGACCACTGTATTATCTATTATTCATTGACCACTGTATTATCTATTATTCATTGACCACTGTATTATCTATTATTCATTGACCACTGTATTATCTATTATTCATTGACCACTGTATTATCTATTATTCATTGACCACTGTATAAGTCAGGCAGGAGAGGAGAGAGGGGCTTGAGACGAGAGTCAGGCAGGAGAGGAGAGGTACCACGTCAGTCTCTCGTTCCCTTACACAAGTCATCAAGTCCAGTCTCTCCTTTAACACTCCAAACCTCCAGCCTGACCCAACAACACTGTGGTCTGCATGATGGAAACACACATGAAATATTCACAAGAATTTCCTCCTCTACATTTGCCTCCAGAACTTTCTTTTACGCTTGTAGGTCCAAAAGTTTACGCCAGGACACCATTGAGATCACCAGCCGGTCAAATGTATACTTCAAACACATAATGACAAAGAAAACATAATTATGGTTACGTACATAAGTGCACGTATAACGTTAATGGTCAGGTCAAAGGTCAGGCCATCATAATACATTAAGGTTGCGCCGTCGTGTTCAGCCACAAAGATCTTTCAGAGCTTCATGCCTGAGTACGATACCACATTACCAGCTTCCAATATTATACTACCTTTCCCGCCACACCACACAACAGCCTCACCTTAATGTCATGCAACATCAACATTTATATTTGGTCTCTGACGACAACCCCCCACCACCAGCAGACCCATGCAGGCCCCCATGTCACTTACGTCACTACAGTTTCCAGGCACCAAGGGTGAAAGAGACTGGTGTAGGGGTTAGGTTGGGTGACCAAAGGGTATCAGCATTGGCGTTTGCCGATGATTTGGTCCTTGTGGCGCAGACGCCCACTGGCCTGCAGCAAGCAATGAACGTGATGGCTGAGACCCTCGCGGGGGGTGGGCTTCATGTTAAGCCAGGGAAATGTCGTACCCTCAGCATGGAGGTCGACGGCAAACGCAAGACTTGGTACGTCAATAACAATAGGACATTCCAAGTTTTGGGCAGTGCTGTCGGCTCCATGAGTGCTGAGGACGAATATAAGTACCTCGGCGTTCTTGTCGGAGCTGAGGGGCGGCGAAAGTCCTACGGTGCCCTGTTAGAAGAGGGGCTCAATAACATCACTAGAGCCCCTCTAAAACCTTAACAGCGGATTGCGTTGCTTGTGAGACATCTGGTGCCCAAGCTCATGCATCGACTGGTGTTGGGGGAAGTTTATAAGACACAGTTAGCACGCATGGACAGGCAAGTGCGAGTGGCAGTTCGCCGCTGGCTGCGCCTAGCCCATGACGCGCCCTGTGCATACTTTCACTCGGCAGCTGGAGATGGTGGGCTGGGTATACCGGACTTTGTCTCAACCGTCCGGCTGAATAAACAAGCGCGGTTCGAGAAATTACTCACCCCGACCGACCCGGTGATTCATGCGGCTGTCCGGGAGCCTGCGGTGTTGAGCAAGCTGCAACGCTGGACCGGACCCGCATGCATTGCTGGTCGGCAGGCGGGTAATAAACCCGAACGCCAACACGTATGGAGGGCCAATCTGGTCAGCACCGTTGACGGAGCGGGTCTCGCTCCATCTGCTGCCGTGCCTCAGGTTAGCAGATGGGTAAATAGCGGGAACCGGTCCTGTCCGGTTCTGATTACGTGAAAGCCGTCCAAGTGAGGGTAGGCGCTTTACCCACCCCTGCCAGGGCGTCCAGAGGCCGGCCCGAGATCAACGGCCTCTGCGACACCTGTCAGAAGCCGGGTACACTCGGGCACATCGCACAGATGTGCACCCGTACTCATGGCGGGAGGGTAAAAAGGCACGATAACATCAGTGCCTATTTGGCCGGACGATTGAGGCAGAGGGGTTACGGGGTGTTCTGCGAGCCGCGCTTTCCAGTTGTGGGGTCCTTTCGGAAGCCGGACATCGTGGCTTCCAAAGGTACAGAGGCCTATTTGGTAGATAATCAGGTCTCTGGAGTCCATTTCGCGCTTTCGGCTGCACACCAGTATAAGTGCAGCTACTACGGCACCCCGGAAGTCCTACAAGGCCTACGGGACTTTACCGGTAAAGTCACCGTGCATATAACATCTGCCACATTAAACTGGCGTGGCGCATGGTGCCAAGAAAGTGCGAGTGCTCTCACTGGGCTAGGGCTGACATACCAGGACCTTGAGGTGTGCAGTGTCAAAGCCCTAACCTGGACCCACTCCCTTTACAGGATGTGGTACAAGAGCACAGGTTAGCAATCGGGCCTGCCTTGTCCATCTGGTGTCGGCCACCGGGCAGGCGAAGGTCATCTCCCCCTTTGTTGACTTGGGGTGTGCAGGATTAGGCTGTTCTCCCGTAGTTCCAAGGGCAGGTACCAGTTCCTGAGGTCGGGTTGTCGGGCGGGCGGTGGACGCCTTGGCAGGGTTGACCATTGCTCCCGTCTGACAGGCCGCACTGGAAGGTTGAGCGGTGCTGGGAGGTCGGTGTGTCTTTATGTCGGTAAGGTATATCAAACCATCGTCTTACTGCCACCTCTTAACTTACTCCTACCTATGCTATCAGCAGTCTGATCTTAAAATCTTCCCCTTATTGTGTCCATACAGTCTTCCTTCAATCAAACACTTCTTTCACTATCTACATGTAGATTGGTCGCTTACCGACAACCACCCCCTTTTTTGTAGATTCACAAAAAAGAAAAGCACAGTTAGAAAGTAGTTAGATCTTCTTGCACGTTCCAATCACTAATTGGGAATCTATGAAGACTGGCATTTTAGTGGCTGTTAATTACCACTCCTCTGACTCAGGCAGCTTTCTTACCTTCCTGTCTCACCCAGACGTTGTCTGCTGCCTCTCACTCCACAAACATACAACCTCTCCTTCCCAAACATAACACATCACAACACCTTACTCCCACCACTTTGATCTTTTTCTCCGTGACAATATATTTTTCTGCGGAGAGCGTTACGCGCTTGCCCTGCCTTTTGGCAAAATCTCGTTAGATGAACTCGTTAAGCCAAAAGTCCTCTCTCTCTCTCTCTCTCTCTCTCTCTCTCTCTCTCTCTCTCTCTCTCTCTCTCTCTCTCTCTCTCTCTCTCTCTCTCCCCAGCCAGCCACTATGAATGTAGATTGCGTGACTGAGTGAGAGCAATGAACTTCTTGCCATATGACGGCGAGCCACTCTGCAACCAACCCACTCAGCACATATCAACTTACCTCTCGGCTGAGGGAGAGAGAGAGAGAGAGAGAGAGAGAGAGAGAGAGAGAGAGAGAGAGAGAGAGAGAGAGACTACCTACGAGTATTTACGATCACAAAAAATACTGAAAACAAAGGCCCCACCGGGAATCGAACCCGGACCAACTGTTTATGAGGCAGATGTGCTAACCACTACACCACGGAGCCACTCGTCAGTGGCGGAAAAATCTCTTATACATTAACAAACGTGACTGAGGACTTAAAGAATCTGGTACAAATATAATGGTTATTATGATGAATGAATTGTTTATGATAAATATGTATTGTGTTGCATTATAATGATTGTTCATAACCAAGATCTTTAAACCTGAATCCTTAAGATTATATAAGAAATAATAAACACGTGTTAAGAACATAAACATTTATGATTATAAAGAATAGAATGCATTATCATGCGGGTATCTAACTGAAAATGCAGTACAAGGAGCTAGTTTAAGGCAGGAGTATTTCATCTTTTTGATAGAATTTTTACCTCTACGTCCTTTATCTTTCATCATAATCTCTTATGTTTACTATCAAGAAATGCCTTTTATCTAACATAAAAATTCTGTATAGGTATTTGATTAATCTTCTCCAACGACGCATTAAATAACTCTTCGTTAGTGAAGTTCATTTCGTGTAATAGATCATGTATTACAAAGTTGTGTCTATCCACACAAGTGTTACACGTCCCAGGTAAAGATATATTCTAGAGATAGTGTATATCTAACATATATATGTGTTTTATAAATATTTATAAAAAGTTTTCCTGAGTGACAATACCTAAGACTTTCGTATTAAAGTTGATCAGTTGTAAGTGATCAAGCATTACAAAGGTGTGTCCATTACCACAGGTGCTACTGATCCCAGGTAAAGGTATTTCACCATCTTTGTATCTTTAACCTTTCTAGTTATAGATGTTTCATCCCTGATTCCATCCTCACAATGGATGTATGTGGTTTGTGTTGTCTTAACATATCATTAGTCAGTTGAAGTGGAGAACATGCTTCTGAGCCTAGCCACTCTACTCTGTCTTCCACATGCTATTCAAGAGGTGTTACCGGATTCCGCCTATAAGTGTTTACGCCGGGAGTAACAAGTTACCTCCGGACGGCTTCTTTTATTACTTTTGATGATTTGAAGACTTTGGTATCGTTTTTTTTTATTGATATCAATAAGAATAGTGACATTCACTAATATTCTGTATTTGTCATTTGATAAATTTGAGTTTATGAAAATTGATCGTTTGTGTCTTATTGATACTATTATACGTTATTCTCCAGAAAATGATTTAATCTAATTCATAAAGAATGTTTTTAAGGAAAACGTTAATGATTTATCTTTAATTCTTATCACGACAAAATTAAAAGTCTACTTTTCAAAGTATACTCGCTGGATCTTACTAGAGTTTTGAAGAATAGAAACTCATAACATGTGCAGATAATAGCTACATCACTATTCTGTATGCAGTATCTTCTTAATATGTAAAACCCGGATAAAAAGCTTGTGATATAAAATTTGATGGTATTAAGTCTAGGTTGTTGAAGATGTTACTGATTTCTACATGTAAAACATTTATGTTATATGCAAAATAGAAATCTTTATGTTAGATATGTTAATTCTACCGGTTTCACGTTACATACATTTCTCTACCCTGCGCTTCAGAAAAGTTATGGGATTTTATTCATTATCATATAATAGCTTAGATAGAATATCCCATGAATTTCTAACAAAATACACTTTTGCCATCTGTATTCGCCGGCACAGTGATAGGTTCTTATATCAAGTAAATATGTATTTTTTTGTGTGTGTGGTGGTGTGGTGGTAGGGGGGGGGGGGAGGTAAAGTCTTCGTCCATCACAATATACCGTAAAGGCCTGTCTACACGAGCGGGCCTGATCGGCGGGTTTGCCCGTTAACGGGCAAATTCTGGCGGGCCTGCCCTTGAATGTTGTCCACACGACCGAAGTGATGAACAGCCGGGCCTGCCCGACGATGTTGCCAGTAGCGGGTGGAGTGCGGTACGAGAACCATGGTGCCTAGTATTGACAAGAAAAAGATTTTGTGCTCTATGATAATAGCTTTGTGTCTCAAGAAGAAAAAGAAGAAAAGGATATGGTGTAAAGATTGGTTAAAGAAAAGAAGTATGTTTGGAAGCACTGCAACAATACTTCATGAACTACAAAGTAGTGAGGAACACGACTTCAGAAATTACCTGAGGATGAGTGTAAGCACTTTTTACATCTTGTTATCAAAGGTGGAGCCATACATAGTGAAGAAAGACACAGTTATGAGAAACAGCATTACAGCAGAAGCTCGTCTGGAAGCAACTCTGCGATTTTGAGCAAGTGAGTCTACTTATTCGGAGTTGCAGTACAGTACACGTATATCAAAGCAAAGCTTGTCCCGCATGATACTATGTAGGGCCATATACGAGGTGCTGAAGGCTGACTACTTACAGGTAAGTGAATCTGTTATAAACATGTTACGTGTAAATAATGTTGTGACATTGTGATATAAGTACTATACCTATATAATGGGCTGCCATCCTTAAATGTTCACTATGCTACTATGCCGTGGGATGTGGGATGAAGGCCCGCTGTGGGTTCACGATATTATCTTGCGTCTGGCAGGGTAGAAACTCCAGCTACCGGGCACCAGCGGCTTTCGGGCAATTTGATCGTTTGCCCGTCAAATATGCCCGTTAACGGGCAAGCCCGCCGATCAGGCCCGCTCGTGTAGACAGGCCTTAAGAGTGTCTAAGGCTCACCCTAGCTGGGGTTTACATTGTTGAACAACGTAATGCTTTTTGGTCGGTTTAGGTTTCTTAATTGTTGACTACAGGGACGAGTTTATAAGGAAGTGAGGAATTTGGGAAGGGTTTATTGATGGGTGCCGGGAGTGTGGTGGTGATGATGAAGGATCAGAGAAAATATATTATGTCGGAGGTCAATAGATCCTGGTGCTCGACCCAGAACCTTGACTAATCGTCTATAAGAAAGTGGTTGTTTATGTTTGGCCAAGTCCCAGCTTGGCAGGGGCTCTGGTCTTATGACACACTGTTATCTGCCTTTATTTGTCATGATTTTTTTTAACTTGGACTAAACTGATAAGAACATTAAGAGTTAGAAATTTATCTAAATACACTATGCCATCATATAAATTCTGTTTTGAATTTGAAAATGATTCCTAAAGTGTACATAAGTCGATGTATCATTAAACTTGACATATCTTTCAAGACATTTATCTCTTCATTTTTGTCAGTTTAGCGAATAATGGCTTGTGTCAGTGTGTCTGTCCGTCAGTATAGCAAGTCAAGCATTACTCCACCGTACAACAACTACAACATGGCTTGTGTCAGTGTGTCTGTCCGTCAGTATAGCAAGTCAAGCATTACTCCACCGTACAACAACTACAACATGGCTTGTGTCAGTGTGTCTGTCCGTCAGTATAGCAAGTCAAGCATTACTCCACCGTACAACAACTACAAGGTCACAAATGAGGGGACAAATAACATATAGGTTGGGTCACGGAAAATGCCTAATGAGCTGAGGAAAAGGAAGGACATTACATACACTGGCTTTATCAGTGAATCATTTTGTGATGGTTGTGAAATATTGGTCATGTGTAGAAGATGGTCCTTGTACATGAATCAGGACAAATATTAGTTTCATAATATGTTATAATGGTATATCTAGCTGGTGAACTGATATGTGATATGATAAATGTAATCTGTCTTGTTCTGTACTTCTCTTTGGGAAAATCTTTGAAAATTATATCCGATTTTTTCCAATGCATTAAAACTATGTCTACGAGTTTGATAGATTTTCCTGATATTTGATATCTATAAGAGACATTGGTGACTAAAAACAATTTCACGATGGCAAAATCAGCCAACATTATCAACTGGTGCGATGACGCAAGACGACTGCAGAAAGATGACCAGCGTCTCGTTGTAGAGTGTACAATGGCCAGTGATATTCACTGTAGGTATACGCATGATGATATACCTTGTGCACATAGCAGGCAAATTAGAGGATCATCATAAGATTTAGAAATAGAACTATCAAGGAAGGAGAAAGACGTAGGTGTAATTATTAGTCGAGATGTAAAGCCAATACATAAACATCATGAGCAATGTGTACTGCTCCTCCTCCTCTGGCTTTTGATTCTTACTGTCACATTTTAATATATGTAAATAATGGAAGGGCAAGTCACAGCCAAGACAAATTCAGTTACTCGTGGATTACTTGCCTTGCCGATGGTGACTTGTCA
>NC_092235.1:7144903-7172403 GCF_036320965.1 Panulirus ornatus | reverse complement strand
CACAATGCCAAAGGCCTTCCAGGAAGAGATCACGTCTGGATATCGAACCCGTGCACGAGAGAGTAGTGGTGAAGATCCAGACTCGGCATCAAGATGATGATGACCTGTGCGAAGGCGGACCCAGCGAGGAAACTGGTGTAGTTGACACAGGAGCAGCCGCCATCCCCATCAGTGTTTCTTTGGCTCCCACCAAACAACGGGGCAAAGTGATGCCTACCACTGAATTGGTGACCTTGATCCCCTACTTCTATGGGGATGAATCAGGCCTGGTGGATCCCGACGTACTCGTACTGGTCGTCGATGAAGACCCTGATGTGTCCGTCGCTGCGACTGGAGGATCTGCAGCACCTGCAGCAGCAGCCGACCCTAAAGCTGAAGCGGCCGTGTTGAAGATTAAAGTCCACACCAGCAACATTCATCCCTGAAATTCCTTGAACCTTAAGTTCCCGTCGCTGAGATTGGAGAAGCTGCTCTTCCTCCAGCAGTCGACCCTGTTATACCCGGTCCTCAGAAGACACTTCCTATGGCAAAAGTTCTCATTCAGTTGCAAATTATTGGCAAACTATTTTACGGATGAAGCGGTTATCATAAAGGATTAAATCCTTAGGAAAAGTTCCTACTATTTATGAGTCCCATCTACTGGGGTGAAAAAAAAATTAAAAATAAAAAGAATACATCCATTCTGTTGGGTGCCATAAACATGGCACAAATGGACCCTAAGTCGAACTGCTGACCTCCTAGTGGTAGGGTCCGGGCAACTTTGAGGGAACATTAACCTTCAAAGGCTAACAGCAGTCGCACAAAAACAATAAAGATTAATCATTATTAGTCATTTACAATAATCATAGACGATGGTTATAGCCTCGCCCAATTATCATCTCATTCGCTGTGAAGGAAATCATAGGCGACTCTGATTGCACCTACATCTATCAGTTTACTTATCTATTCAACCATCTATCTATCTGTCTATCGTCCTTGTTTGAAGATTTTCTGTATCATGTAAATCTCAGCCATTGAAATGTCCTGAGATCAATGTCAAAGTGAATGAATGAATTCTAGTTTGGACTGAAATACTTAGCCCCGTTTTTGCACTTTCCTTCACCATTTGTCCACCATTCATTCCCCTTAAGAATCTACGAACTAACTTCAGAGTTCCATTACAAACATAAGAAACATGTCACCAACTCACTGTTTTGTTGACATTTCTAACTATATTACATCTGTCAGTTTCTAACTGCGATCATCGGATGATTATCTTTATATATTTTGCTGCTGTTCAAGTTCCTTCACGAGAATAATAAACCAGACCTTGTTTTCATCATGTAACATGGAGTTCAAGAAGAAAGTCTATAGATGAGAAAAATCCAATGGCATAAATTCAATTAATTAGATTACACGCAGAATATTCGCCCTTCTTGACCAACACCATTTCAGAAGTAATGGTTGCTCGAACATCGGCAGTTGAGACGAAGAAAGAAAAACAAAAATATGTTCAGTAAAACTATATTAGTACAAAGACAATGTTTCGTATGTACCAATATGAAAGATGATATATAGTCTGTACTAATATCCAAGACAATATCGGCAGCAAGTATGAATTATGTACATGTGAAGGTATATATATATATATAGGTATGTATATATATATATATATATATATATATATATATATATATATATATATATATATATATATATATATATATATATATATATATATATATATATACAGCTCAGATTGGGGTGTATAAATGTGTGTTGATGTAACCAAGATGAAAAAAAAGAAGAGATAGGTAGTATGTTTGAGGAAAGGAACCAGTATGTGTAAATCCATTCCGCTTTAGGGAAAAGAAGTTTAAGAGATCCTATACAGGTATATAAAGTTATTGTAATGGCATCCCTTTAAGCTTAATATTTTTACTTCCTGTAACTAGTTCGAACAATTAAAACAATATTCAGCATTGTGATTTAAGTGACTGACTTTAGGATGCATTTGGATCTGTCAAATATTGTATTTAGCAAATACTTCAAATTTCAATTGACCCGTTCTATATTTTTATTCATTTCATCTCAGTTTTATCACCTTTCTGTTACTGTTTAATATCAACAGTAGCCCGTCTACGTAGTTGGGGCTCTGAAGCAAAGGAAACTTTTTCTAGCCTAGGTTAGGGTAGCATCTAAACCAAACCTAAATGACCTTACCTTAGAAATATGTTCAGACAGTACCTTCTGAAAATATTTCTTAAGGTAAGGGCGTGGGGATTAGTTTAACTGCTAACTAAACCTTAGCTAGAAAAAGTTTGCTTTAAAGCCACAACTAATTGAAAGGCCTACTTTAAGTGGTGATACTGAAATTCATTTGCTCCAGTGTGCTCCTCTGTCCGTTTGTTTTATGTCCATCTAAAGATGCATACGTTCAATTTTTGATGTAGATTGATTTCCTATATTAGCTTCGTCTACGGAATTCTACATCTTCAGTTCAGCACACCATTGTGGTAATGAAGGGAAAGTCACCACATTTACAAGCCGAGTGCACGTAGCTTATCCCACCTCGTTAGAGAGAAAACTTACCTATATTTGAATCAATGAACGGGAACAGAGAAGACAAAATTTTACTATACATTTATTATACAAATATATATAATTTATATTACATACATTACTACATTTCCTACACTTTCCATCACAAATTTGCTGCGGTTATAACCTTGTAGTTACCATTACCTTACAACCTTAAGGATGGTGGTCTACAACACCTCTAGCTTGATGGAGAAAACGACAAGTTTCGTTTTACTATTAAGACCACAGAAATGCGGTAATTCCACCTCACTACCACTAACTACTAGTTATTTTACTTGTTGATTTTCACGGCTAAGATTTTCATCCTCTGAGCGAAGCCATACAATAATCGTCCTTATCTACTCTGAGCATTGGATAGCCTCCTGATGATCAAGATTGCTGTTTTGGTTGTCCGTTTCCCTTGTTACTGGTGCGCCTCACTGCACACCTTACATGAGTGCCTTCCACAGTATTAGGGACAGCTGCTGGGCCTCACTGTAGCTACTTCTGGGACGGTTGCCAATCTTCCTCGTATTCCCTCATGACCACAGCGCCAAACCGACTCCCGCCATCAGGCCGAGACGCACAAACATTTCTGACAAAATTGAGACAACCACTTTCGCGTCAGTTTTGACACCAAGTGAATTTATACGACAATTACGTTCAAGATGCTTGGTTTTTCGTTCATGGATTGAACAGAAGCAACCAACGATGGTTGCTACTGCCCAATCCATGAAGTCCCCCCCACCACGGAAAGGTAACCAAGCTTCGGGGGGGATGGGTGTTTACCCTGACGCCAACGGAGAAACTCAATATTAGTGCAGAGATCTTTTCCTCGGTAAAGAAAGTGTAGCCGGACTCCGCCCTCATGAGGTTACTGCACGACAGCAAAGATCACCCTTTGGTAGGCTGTGCTATAGGCAGCACAGCTCCGTCAAAGATCTCACTCCATAAGTGAACTTATATAGATTCCTTTTTTAACATTTTGTCTTGTCTATAAGGAACTCATCAGTTCTTCTCCAGTGAAAGCAAAAAATCATCGAGAAATTCATTTGCTTCCTCAATATCAGGATCTTGTGGCTCTGTGTGGGGGACGAGGCTGGTGGGCTGTGTGTCTGGCTGTGTCTGGAGAGCGGGGCTGGTGGTCTCTGTGACTGGTTGTGTCTGGGGACCGGGGCTGGTGGTCTCTGTGACTTGCTGCGTCTGGGAAGCGGGGCTGGTGGTCTCTGTGACTTGCTGTGTCTGGGAAGCGGGGCTGGTGGTCTCTGTGACTGGCTGTGTCTGGAGATCAGGGGAAGTCTTGGGTATAAATTTCAATATACTGTGAGCGATATCGTCTCTCAACCGATTCCTCTCGATCTTCTCTTGCACGGCCTTCATGATACGTTTGGGCGGCTTTCTCCATTTTCTTTGCATTTCAGTTGGTGATCCTGCGCCATCGAGCCACATGATACCAGAATAGTATCGTTCCTGTTTCCCAACGGGTCCAATCTTGGTGTCACACATGATGCCGAGGGAACCCAAATGGCGGCCGATGTTTACGTTGGAAGCCACGGGCTCGTTATGTATCTTGCAGTAACTTTCATACCGTTGCTGCAGCTCTTTCCTGCTGATAAGGTACCGCTTCATAGTAATAGTCTTTCCCTTCATTTGAACGAAGGTATTCATGAAACTAACAAAGGAAGCCTTTCCTTTGTAATCCCGTTTGTAGTAACAGAAAGCCATTGAAGACGTGGATTGGGTCAGGCGAAGTTACACAGACTAACAAGATAGTCCTATAATCAATGATCCTGTATCAGCACTGAACTCGAAATACGTCAGAACGACAATTTGAACCCAGGGCTGGAGGGCCAGTTGATGATATTCTCACGTCTTGCTCAACCAAGTAACCTCGGTTAGACCTTGTTTATATTTAAATATAGTAAAGCTAATATAGTGAAGCTTGATGATTCTATTTATATGTAAGTTGCAATGTAGTTTGTATATATATATATATATATATATATATATATATATATATATATATATATATATATATATATATATATATATATATATATATATATATATATATTTTTCTTTTTTTTCAATAATGGATGGAACTTGGCTCCTAAGGTGATTTTGTTGTTGGAGTGGGACCTCCAGCCATTCTGTCCACCTTTTCCCTTTCTAGACATGTGGTGGTGCATTGGGTAGTGTGGCAACCTTCGTCTTCATCTTTTTGGGTGCAGGCTTGCAAACCTCGTGGAGTAGTTGTGGGGTTTGCTTCTTTGCTGCACCCGACATAGCCATCTGGGTGTAGCTATCTACCCGGGCTGGTGGGTCAGCCAGCATAGCTACACGCTCACTCGGTACCTGGGCTGGTGGACGAGCAGCCTTCCTTTCTTCCATGGCTACAGTCTGCCTAACGACCTGGGGTTGTGGAGCAGCCATCCTTACTACCACCCAGGTTGGTTGGGCAGCCTTCTTTCGTTTCTTTGCTACACCCTTCTGGTTGGGCTGGTTGGGCAACCTTCTTTTTCCTCTTCTTCGATACAACCTGCCAACCGAATTCGTCTGCTGGTGGGTCCGTTTCTTTCATGGATACAACCTCTGTAGCCACTTGGGCTGGCCGGTCAACCTTCGGTTGTAGGTAAAAGTATATATATAGAATAATGTGGTTATCATCAGCAGCCAGAGGCCATTCCTCCCTCCTTGCCTGCAGAGTTCTTGATTTTCTGGAAAGTTCTACGAGATTCTGGTAAGATAAATACCATTGAGAGGACGTTGTTAGGGGACAGTCAGGTTCAGTTTAGAGTTGGTTGTGGGATGGTTCTTTTACTGTGTCGTATCAGCCAGATGGGTATTTCTTTTCACAGCTTTCGTTAAAGTTTGTTTTCTAGAAGCATGATCTAGAACACTATTTTCCATATGTTTATCATTTTTCTTGTTATAGTTTCATTATAATCATTAGTTTTGTTATTGTTGACTTTCAGATATTTAATGTTATGTTTGTGATTCCCGTGGAAGCGTCTGACATCTTGCTAGAAGACTTTCTGGTCACAATATTTCTGCACTGGGGAGTTGATCGTATTCTTTTATTGCAGGTTTTGTTATTATCTTGCTTTACATTAAGGTCTACTGGAGGTTTTCCCAATGCTGGTTGAACATATGTCCAGCAACAGGAGATGGCGTAAGATACAGTATTGATGAAACTTATCTATCTATATACCTATCTAAATATCGCTCTATCAATCTATCAATCTAACTATGCACATATCTATCTATCTTTATCTGAAAGTCAACAATAATAAAATCATTGATATATGAAGTATAACAATGTCCTCTCAATGGCAATTATCTCACCAGAATCTTCTAGAACCTTCCAGAAAACTATGAACTCTGCAGGCAAGGAGGGAGGAATGGTCTCTGGCTATTGATAAAACCATATTATTCCATATATATGTTTATATATACATATTTATGTATATATATGAATGTATATATAACATACAGAATAATGCGGCCATTATCAGTATCGAAGAAAACTGAAAAGATGAGGTCCCACCGAGATTCGAACTCGGATTGCTGGATCCAGAGTCCAGAGTGCTAACCCTTACACCATGGGACCTGATAAGAAAAGATGTGATTTCATCTAAATGTTTTACATATAATCAACCAGAGGCCATTCCTCCCTCCCTGCCTGCAGGGTTCAAGGTTTTCTAGAAGGTTCTCGAAGATTCTGGTAAGATCATTACCTTTGAGAGGTCGTCGTTAGATGACAGTCAGGTTCACTCTATGGTTGGTGTTTGTAGTTGGTTGTCCGAGGATGTTGTTATACTTGATCAATTTTGTAATTGTTGACTTTCAGGTAGGAAGTACTCATTTACGATGCATCCTTGTACTCACAACAACCTTATGAGTCACTTCAAGATTTATCTTCACTACAACTTTATCTTCACTACACCATTAAGGTTGAAGTCAATGGTCACATTCACTACAATCTCAACACGACTGGTCTTATACCTAACCCATATTATCACTACATCCATGTACATGTATTTCTTGCAGAATAACGCAGATATCAATGATTTCTGTGAAAGTTGACATATACAGCCTTACGTATCTATCGATCTATCTAATACCTGTTTTTACCTATCTATCTATCTATCTATCTATCTATCTATCTTTCTAAATTAGAAAGTCAACAACAATATCATTAATGATACGTATAACTACGTCCTCTCAATGGCAGTTCCTACCCAGAATCTTCGAAAACCTTCTAGAAAGCGTAATTGTCGTATAAATTCACTTGGTGTCAAAACTGACGCGAAAGCGGTTGTCTCAATTTTGTCAGAAATGTTTGTGCGTCTCGGCCTGATGGCGGGAGTCGGTTTGGCGCTGTGGTCATGAGGGAATACGAGGAAGATTGGTAAATAAGGGAAGGCCTCTTTTACCAGTTCTAACCTTAACTGCTCCCACTTATTAAGATCTATCAATATACATACGTTCAGTCCTGAGTAACATTTCAAAATATGTAACACATTCGTCTGTTTCATCTAGATGTAGAAATATGAATATACACGTGAGTAGATATATTTATGTTTTGACATTTGTGTTTCTCTTTCCGTTTTTGAAGTTTATTAAGATTTCTCTCAAGAAAAAATATGAAAAGATAACATGTTTTACGTGTGTCCATTATACATGTACCAGGTAAGGTAAGACAGCACGGCCAACTGCGGCCCTAATCAATATACCACGGGAACGTATCACAGTAACCACTGGTCCGCGGAGGACCAATCACAGTAACCACTGGTCCGCGGAGGACCAATCACAGTAACCACTGGTCCGCGGAGGACCAATCATGAATCACGAGCAGCAGCGGTCCACCAATAGGGAGTCGACGCACAGTAGCGCTGCCCAAGTGGCTACCGGGGAAACAATATGGAGGAGTGGCCGAGCCCGGACACTGGCTCATCTGGGTCTATTTTCTTCCTTGCTCTTCATAATGCTAAACACAATATCTTTTCATCGTAGGTAATTTATTACCTCATTAACATTTTGTGTATATTTCTAGTAGTGAACTGGTATTCCTAATTTAATGCAGTTCTTGATAACTTTTGTCTATTTATGTTTTGATCTGAATTCCAGTTTGCCTACCAACATGTGAATGATAATGAGATTACTGACTGTATAAAAGCTGTATAAAATAAATCTATAGTTTTAGTGTTAATTTTAAGGTTGCTAAGATTCCTAACAAAATACATTCTAGAAATTACCTTTTTGTACAGTGCCTCCATATTTCTATTGAAAGAAAAGTCATTATCAAGTAATTACATTCCTTCACAGATTCTACAAGTTCACCACTAACATATAAATGTACCTGAGCCACTGGTAAGCTAATGTGATTTACAATCATTTGTTTTGTTTTGTGAACATTGAGTTCAAGGTCATTATCATTACATCATAACGTAAAATGTTCAACTTCCGGATACACGTCATCATCATTTGTACATTGACTTAGGAGAACGGCATCATCTGCATACATAACTTGGCAACATGACACCAACACTCACTAGTATACTGGCTGACCACACCATCCACCTCTGTGCTCCACCTGGCCAACATGACACCAACACTCACTAGTATACTGGCTGACCACACCATCCACCTCTGTGCTCCACCTGGCCAACATGACACCAACACTCACTAGTATACTGGCTGACCACACCATCTACCTCTGTGCTCCACCTGGCCAACATGACACCAACACTCACTAGTATACTGGCTGACCACACCATCCACCTCTGTGCTCCACCTGGCCAACATGACACCAACACTCACTAGTATACTGGCTGACCACACCATCCACCTCTGTGCTCTACCTGGCCAACATGACACCAACACTCACTAGTATACTGGCTGACCACACCATCCACCTCTGTGCTCCACCTGGCCAACATGACACCAACACTCACTAGTATACTGGCTGACCACACCATCCACCTCTGTGCTCCACCTGGCCAACATGACACCAACACTCACTAGTATACTGGCTGACCACACCATCCACCTCTGTGCTCCACCTGGCCAACATGACACCAACACTCACTAGTATGCTGGCTGACCACACCATCCACCTCTGTGCTCCACCTGGCCAACATGACACCAACACTCACTAGTATACTGGCTGACCACACCATCCACCTCTGTGCTCCACCTGGCCAACATGACACCAACACTCACTAGTATACTGGCTGACCACACCATCCACCTCTGTGCTCCACCTGGCCAACATGACACCAACACTCACTAGTATACTGGCTGACCACACCATCCACCTCCGGGCTCCACCTGGCCAACATGACACCAACACTCACTAGTATACTGGCTGACCACACCATCCACCTCTGTTCTCCACCTGGCCAACATGACACCAACACTCACTAGTATACTGGCTGACCACACCATCCACCTCCGGGCTCCACCTGGCCAACATGACACCAACACTCACTAGTATACTGGCTGACCACACCATCCACCTCTGTGCTCCACCTGGCCAACATGACACCAACACTCACTAGTATACTGGCTGACCACACCATCCACCTCCGGACTCCACTTGTATTTGTTTCATGATATCCAATTTTTCATGTAAGAAATTTAACATATTGAGGCCTTCCTGTGAAGAAAACATTATTCTAGAGAATTTAGTTAGAATTGACATTCATGTTATTAAGTTTATGCATCATTATATGATGCTGAATGGTGTTGAAAGTACTAGAAAAATCTACAAAATATTGTATATCGGTAATATTAGATCTGTTCATATGCTCGAGAACATAATCAATAAAGCACAGAGTTACATCCTCTACACCTCGATTTCTCGTATAAGCGAAATGAAAGCGATCGGTAAATTGTTGGACTTGTTGGTAAAGTTTGGTTTTCATAAACTTCTCAAAAAAATTCGTCAAAATCAAAATCAAAGAGAATATATGTATCAGAGGTGAAGGAAACGAGAAGTGGGAGACCAGATTGGAGGTGGAAAGAAGGAGTGAAAAAGATTTTGAGTGATCGAGGCATAAACATGCAGGAGGGTGAAAGGCGTGCAAGGAATAGAGTGAATCGGAAAGATGTAGTATACCGGGGTCGACGTGCTGTCAATGGATTGAACCAGGGCATGTGAAGCGTCTGGGGTAAACCATGGAAAGTTTTGTGGGGCCTGTGGGAGCTGTAATTTCGGTGCATTATACATGACAGCTAGAGACTGTGAGTGTGAAGGAATTTGGCCTTTGTTGTCTTTTCCCAGCGCTACCTCGCGCGCACGCGGGGTGAGGGGTTGTCATTTCATGTGTGGAGGGGTGGCGATGGAATAGAAGAAAACAGCATGTATGAATATGTACATGTGCATATATGTATATGTCTGTGCATGTATATGTATATATACGTTGAAATGTATAGGTATGGACATGTGCATAAGGATAGGTTGGGCCATTCTTTCGTCTGTTTCCTTGCGCTACCTCGCTAACGCGGGAGACAGCAATAAAATACAACATATATATATATATATATATATATATATATATATATATATATATATATATATATATATATATATATATATTTTTTTTTTTTTTTTTTTTTTGCTTTGTCGCTGTCTCCCGCGATTGCGAGGTAGCGCAAGGAAACAGACGAAAGAAATGGCCCAACCCACCCCCATACACATGTATATATATACGTCCACACACGCAAATATACATACCTACACAGCTTTCCATGGTTTACCCCAGACGCTTCACATGCCCTGATTCAATAAACTGACAGCACGTCAACCCCGGTATACTACATCGATCCAATTCACTCTATTCCTTGCCCTCCTTTCACCCTCCTGCATGTTCAGGCCCAAATCAAACAAAATCTTTTTCACTCCATCTTTCCACCTCCAATTTGGTCTCCCACTTCTCCTCGTTCCCTCCACCTCCGACACATACATCCTCTTGGTCAATCTTTCCTCACTCATTCTCTCCATGTGCCCAAACCATTTCAAAACACCCTCCTCTGCTCTCTCAACCACGCTCTTTTTATTTCCACACATCTCTCTTACCCTTACGTTACTTACTCGATCAAACCACCTCACACCACACATTGTCCTCAAACATCTCATTTCCAGCACATCCATCCTCCTGCGCACAACTCTATCCATAGCCCACGCCTCGCAACCATACAACATTGTTGGAACCACTATTCCTTCAAACATACCCATTTTTGCTTTCCGAGATAATGTTCTCGACTTCCACACATTATTCAAGGCTCCCAGGATTTTCGCCCCCTCCCCCACCCTATGATCCACTTCCGCTTCCATGGTTCCATCCGCTGCCAGATCCACTCCCAGATATCTAAAACACTTTACTTCCTCCAGTTTTTCTCCATTCAAACTTACCTCCCAATTGACTTGACCCTCAACCCTACTGTACCTAATTACCTTGCTCTTATTCACATTTACTCTTAACTTTCTTCTTTCACACACTTTACCAAACTCAGTCACCAGCTTCTGCAGTTTCTCACATGAATCAGCCACCAGCGCTGTATCATCAGCGAACAACAACTGACTCACTTCCCAAGCTCTCTCATCCACAACAGACTTCATACTTTCCCCTCTTTCCAAAACTCTTGCATTCACCTCCCTAACAACCACATCCATAAACAAATTAACCATGGAGACATCACACACCCCTGCCGCAAACCTACATTCACTGAGAACCAATCACTTTCCTCTCTTCCTACACGTACACATGCCTTACATCCTCGATAAAAACTTTTCACTGCTTCTAACAACTTGCCTCCCACACCATATATTCTTAACACCTTCCACAGAGGATCTCTATCAACTCTATCATATGCCTTCTCCAGATCCATAAATGCTACATACAAATCCATATATCCAAATATATATATATATATATATATATATATATATATATATATATATATATATATATATATATATATATATATATATATATATTCCTGGGGATAGGGGAGAAAGAATACTTCCCACGTATTCCCTGCGTGTCGTAGAAGGCGAGGGGAGGGAGCGGGGGCTGGAAATGCTCCCTTCTCATTATTTCTTTTTTAATTTTCCAAAACAAGGAACAGAGAAGGGGGCCAGGTGAGAATATTCCCTCAGGGGCCCAGTTCTCTGTTCTTGGCGCAAACTCGCTAACGCGGGAAATGGCGAATAGTGTAAAAGAAGAAGAATATATACATATATATATATATATATATATATATATATATATATATATATATATATATATATATATATATATATATATATATATATATATATATTTCTTTTTTTTTTTTTCATACTATTTGCCATTTCCCGCGTTAGCGAGGTAGCGTTAAGAACAGAGAACTGGGCCTTAGAGGGAATATCCTCACCTGACCCCCTTCTCTGTTCCTTGTTTTGGAAAATTAAAAAAAAAAAAACAAGAAAGGGGAGGATTTCCAGCCACCCGCTCCCTCCCCTTTTAGTCGCCTTCTACGACACGCAGGGAATACGTGGGAAGTATTCTTTCTCCCCTATCCCCAGGGATAAATATATATATATATATATATATATATATATATATTTTATTTTTTTTTTTTATTTTGTTTAGTCGCTGTCTCCCGCGTTTGCGAGGTAGCGCAAGGAAACAGACGAAAGAAATGACCCAACCCACCCCCATACACATGTATATACATCACGTCCACACACGCAAATATACATACCTATACATCTCAATGTACACATATATATACACACACAGACACATACATATATATCCATGCACACAATTCACACTGTCTGCCTTTATTCATTCCCATCGCCACCTCGCCACACATGGAATACCATCCCCCTCCCCCCTCATGTGTGCGAGGTAGCGCTAGGAAAAGACAACAAAGGCCCCATTCGTTCACACTCAGTCTCTAGCTGTCATGCAATAATGCCCGAAACCACAGCTCCCTTTCCACATCCAGGCCCAACACAACTTTCCATGGTTTACCCCAGACGCTTCACATGCCCTGATTCAATCCACTGACAGCAGTCAACCCCGGTATACCACATCGATCCAATTCACTCTATTCCTTGCCCGCCTTTCACCCTCCTGCATGTTCAGGCCCCGATCACTCAAAATCTTTTTCACTCCATCTTTCCACCTCCAGTTTGGTCTCCCACTTCTCCTCGTTCCCTCCACCTCCGACACATATATCCTCTTGATCAATCTTTCCTCACTCATTCTCTCCATGTGCCCAAACCATTTCAAAACACCCTCTTCTGCTCTCTCAACCACGCTCTTTTTATTTCCATACATCTCTCTTACCCTTACATTACTTACTCGATCAAACCACCTCACACCACACATTGTCCTCAAACATCTCATTTCGAGCACATCCACCCTCCTGCGCACAACTCTATCCATGGCCCACGCCTCGCAACCATACAACATTGTTGGAACCACTATTCCTTCAAACATACCCATTTTTGCTTTCCGAGATAATGTTCTCGACTTCCACACATTCTTCAAGGCTCCCAAAATTTTCGGCCCCTCCCCCACCCTATGATTCACTTCCGCTTCCATGGTTCCATCCGCTGCCAAATCCACTCCCAGATATCTAAGACACTTTACTTTCTCCAGTTTTTCTCCATTCAAACTTACCTCCCAATTGACTTGACCCTCAACCCTACTGTACCTAATAACCTTGCTCTTATTCACATTTACTCTTAACTTTCTTCTTTCACACACTTTACCAAACTCAGTCACCAGCTTCTGCAGTTTCTCACATGAACCAGCCACCAGCGCTGTATCATCAGCGAACAACAACTGACTCATTTCCCAAGATCTTTCATCCACAACAGACTTCATACTTGCCCCTCTTTCCAAAACTCTTGCATTCACCTCCCTAACAACCCCATCCATAAACAAATTAAACAACCATGGAGACATCACACAACCCTGCCGCAAACCTACATTCACTGAGAATCAATCATTTTCCTCTCTTCCTACACGTACACATGCCTTACATCCTCGATAAAAACTTTTCACTGCTTCTAACAACTTGCCTCCCACACCCTATATTCTTAATACCTTCCACAGAGTATCTCTATCAAGTCTATCATATGCCTTCTCGAGATCCATAAATGCTACATAAAAATCCATTTGCTTTTCTAAGTATTTCTCACATACATTCTTCAAAGCAAACACCTGATCCACACATCCTCTACCACTTCTGAAACCACACTGCTCTTCCCCAATCTGATGCTTTGTACATGCCTTCACCCTCTCAATCAATACCCTCCCATATAATTTACCAGAAATACTCAACGAACTTATAACTCTGTAAATATATGTATATTTTTTTTTTCAAACTATTTGCCATTTCCCGCGTTAGCGAGGTAGCGTTAAGAACAGAGGACTGAGCCTTTGGGGGAATATCCTCACCTAATCCCCTTCTCTGTTCCTTCTTTTGGAAAATTAGAAAAAAAAAACGAGAGGGGACGATTTTCTAGCCTCCCGCTCCCTCCCCTTTTAGTTGCCTTCTATGACACGCAGGGAATACGTGGGAAGTATTGTTTCTCCCCTATCCCCAGGGATAACATGTGATTTTATGAGCCATAATTTTTCTAGGGTACTTGTAAAAGAGGGAGTGATCAGACCATACCCAGAGCGCCTTCATTCAATGTTAAATCTTTCACTCCCCAAGGATACAGCTTCCTTACAGAGATCAATGGGGATGCTTGCACATTACTCCCGTTAGATACTTAATTTTTCTGAAAAGATCCATCCTCTCTTGCATGCTGATGGATTTACTCTGTCTACTGATGCAGAACTAACTTTTGAGAACTTAAAGATATTGCGGATTCGGTGGTAAAAGCTATTGACCCTACGTCTCCTTTCACCATGGACACCGATGCTTCAGGCCATGCTATAACTGCTACACTATCTCAGAATGGTCGTCCAGTAGCATTCTTCTCTCATACTCTTTCTAATAGTGAACAGAAACATTCCCCTGAAGAGAAAGAAGCATATGCCTTAGTAAAAGCCCTTAGAAAGTGGAAACACTATCTTGTTGGACATCACTTTAAGCTTATTACAGATCAGCTCGGTGTGGAGTTCATGTTCGACCCTAAATCTGCTAGCAAAATCAAAAACCATATTGTGTGCTGCCCAGGTAAAGAAGATACTCCTGCTGATGCACTCTCACATGTGTGTGGTGCTACTACTACAGATAAACTCAGGGAACTACATGAAAACCTTTGCCACCCCGGAGTGTTTTGAATGGTGCCTTTGTCCGTGGTTGAAATCTGCCCTATTCTATCGATGATGATAAAAGAATCACTGCCTCGTCAAATATGCTCTGAACTCAAACTTCAGTTCTACAAATCGGACTCTGGCCTACTGATTAAGGCAACCCAGCTGTACAAAAGGCTGAACTTGGATTTTAAAGGCCCACTTCCATCACAATCAAGAAACACTGTCCTTGATGAATTCTCATGGTTTCCAATTGTCTTCCCTAGCCCTAACATGACTACCAGAACTGTTATCAGATGTTTGATACAGATGTTTGCCATGTGTGTTATGCCAGCAAATATCCACTCTGACAAAGGTGTGCCTTCATGTCAGGAGAGCTAAAGGATTTTGCATAATAGAAATGGGTAGCTACCAGTCGTACTACTCCCTACAACCCTAGGGGTAATGACAGGTCAAAAGGTATATTGGAATTATATGGAAGATCATAATGCTGGCTCTCAGAACAGAGAACCTTGATGTATCTCAGTGGGAAACAGTTCTCCCAGATGCACTCCATTCTATCTGATCATTGTTGTGCACTTCTACTAACTGTACACCGCACTAGCATTTCTTTCAGCATTCTAGGAGGTCCACATCAGGCTGAATATTACCTACAAGGCTCATTCATAAAAGCCCGGCCCCCTTAAAGACAGCAAACGTGGGATAGCAAGAACAATCCCTGGTGGGTGAGGTTGAAATATTGGAAGCCAATCTGGAGTGTGAAGCCTTATGTCAAGCTTCCAGATGGCAGAGTAACTACCATTTCATTATGTCAAGCTTCCAGATGGCAGAGTAACTACCATTTCATTATGTCAAGCTTCCAGATGGCAGAGTAACTACCATTTCATTATGTCAAGCTTCCAGATGGCAGAGTAACTACCATTTCATTATGTCAAGCTTCCAGATGGCAGAGTAACTACCATTTCATTATGTCAAGCTTCCAGATGGCAGAGTAACTACCATTTCATTATGTCAAGCTTCCAGATGGCAGAGTAACTACCATTTCATTAAGGCATCATGCATCTTTGACTGGTGACAGAAGTGACAGTGTGTATACTAATCCCTCTGAGTCTCAGCCACTGAACAATCAAGAAATATCAGATATTGGTGACAACCTGGAGCCTCCATGTCAAGAAAGCACCACTCAGAAACATCCTACTATGTCTGATCAAATGTCTTCACCAGTGCAAGTTTATAGATCTGAGAGAGCATGACATGCCCCTAAACATCTCTAAGATTATTCCTTGTGAACTTTGTTACAGGTGGGAAAGAATGTGGTAATATGTGAAACTGTAAACTGTCATGACTTTACATTTGAAATCACTCAGTAATTGTTTACGTCAAGAGCCCCTGTCATTCGCCAACTCAAACAACCTGAGTATTTTGTAAACACAGGTTGGCTATATATATATATATATATACATATATATATATATACATATATATATATATATATATATATATATATATATATATATATATATATATATATATATATATATATATATATATATATATATATATATATATATATATATATATATATATACATATATATATATATATATATATATATATATATATATATATATATATATATATATATATACACAAAGCAGTTAGTTGATAGAAACGAATAAACGTAGCTAGGACGCCATTTGGCAAACATGCGATTGTCCAAGACAGACAACTAGTGTATCATAGACTTATTATGTGGACAAGAAGGCGAATTGTCTGCAAAACCAATCAACGTGCCTGACGCACTGCGCGGAGTTGCTCCTTCTTACGTGGGCACAGTCCAGATACAGCAACATGTCTACCTTTACAGTTGACACACTTCGCTGCCTGAACCTTGCACTCACGAAAACCATGACCAGTTTCCGCGCATTGACTACAGGTTTGGTGGGGTTCTTTACAGTTCTTAGTCTCATGTCGGTATTTCAGACATTTGAAACATTGTTGTACGTCGAGATGTTCATCTTTCTTCAGGTATTTTGCTGGCACAGAGATCATGGGGAACAGGACTCCCCGGGAGAGCAGGCGATCGGCCTCGGTCGGGTTTGAACATTGTATCTTTATTGATCTGGAGTTATTCGGTTTATAGACGTTGATGACATTAACGTCATTGTTTTCACCATTGATGGCTTCAACAATCTCCGAAGGGCTGAGGGACAAGATAGATTCATCAACATTGTAGGCAATAATAGTACATCTAGCTTGAAGGGGGCAGCGGTCCTGAACGATTTGGTAGTTGTTTTTAGCTAGTTCATCAAGGAGAGGCTTAGATAGGATTCTATCTAAATCACTATCTTTGCCCAAGCAAATCTTAAACTGGTATTTGTTCGAGGGGAATTGAATGACCCTAGTAGGACGGATCTCAGTGGTCTTAAAGACGATGGACAGGAGTTCGAACGTGGAAGGAGGGGGACAATCAGTTTTGAGGGATTTTAGACGTATGTCGGGCGGCATGTTGGTGGCATCAGTGTCCTAGTGCGAGAAAACGTGAGTGAGGGACGGTCGACGGTCCAAGGTAGGGGAGAGGTAAGAGATAGTGTGAGGGTCTCCACCCCGTCAGGTGAGAACAGGTCCACTCCAGCCTCCACTCCTCAGGAAAATGAGTTTTCCAGAATGGGTTGGGGAAGCTGGGGTAGAGATTGCTCAAGCCAAACGGTCGAGAGATGGATGATGGATGATGAAAAAGTGAAAAATAAAAAAGGGATGTGAAGATGGAGTGGAGGCAACGCGGGGGTGTGGGGAGCAGCGAGGGTGGTGAGGGAACAGCCTGCCGGCGTCGTCACCGTAACGGTCTCCCGCGGGAAGGACCAACGCGGGAGGCAACGTTACAATCCACTTCTTTCTTCTGTCTTCTTTCTTCTGTCTTCTTTCTTCTTTCTTCTGTCTTCTCTCTTCTTTCTTCTTTCTTCGTGGGATCTGGCGGTTAATCCTCCATCATCCACGTGGTTAACACGTGGCCGAGACAGGAGCAGCAAGAACCTTCTCGAATGGCTAGAAAAGATGATGTATACATAGGAACATTCTTATATATACCGGGTCAGATGGACGTAAAAGTAGCAGTTGTACCTTCTGTGCCTATCATCGTGTGCTTTTTGTGAAATGTGCATTTTTCTTTGTATGTATCTTATGGAACATAGACAACACAGCAAGCTCTATCTTATGACACCATTATATCTTACTTTTTTCCCTATATACATAGAGATAATTGTATAAAATTGCCTTTCAACCTTCATCTGGATCAAGTGAGGCAGGGTGGGCGGAGCTTATGGCTTTCCTTCAGCCAATAGGGAGGGAGTTTGTGTCTGCTAGTGCATAAATCGTGCTCGCACCACCGAAGACGACATTACCTAATTACTGATACCTAACCCAAACAATACATAGGAATTTCATCCTTACAACTTATCAAACTATATCAAATGCAGCCCTCTCATTGGTAGATCATTGTCAACCAATGGCAAGCACGTATTCCACCATATATAGAGGCACCGAGGCCCGTTAAACCCCGTTTTCAAACCTCCAGTCTACAAAAAAGGACTTTAACTGGCCTTCCTTTCCACGCTTAACACACCCACCCACTACTACCACAAACACACACTCCCATTACTTGTATACTTTATTTACTTATAATTTATCGTTGTATCCCGCGTTAGCGAGGCAGCGAAAGGAATCACACGAAAGAATGGGCCAACCCTCCCACATACACATGTATACACATACACGTGCAGAAACGCCCATATACATACCTATGCATTTCAACCTATACATATTCATACATACACATACATATACTTATATACACATGTATATACTTCATACTTACTGTCTTTATTCATTCTCGTCGCCACCCCGCACACTTAATTCATACTTTATATATATATCTTTCTTTTCTTTCATACTATTCGCCATTTCCCGCGTTAGCAAGGTAGCGTTAAGAACAGAGGACTGGGCATTGGGTGAATATCCTCACCTGGCCCCCTTCTCTGCTCCTTCTTTTGGAAAATTAAAAAAAGAAAAGAAAAAACGAGAGGGGAGGATTTCCAGCCCTCCACTCCCTTCCCTTTTAGTCGCCTTATACAACACGCAGGGAATACGCAAGAAGTATTCTTTCTCCCCTATCCCCAGGGATTATACATGAAAGCCGGCAAGGCAGCGGGTTTGGATAACACTGCAGTGGAATTTATTTAAAAAGGGGGTGACTGTATTGTTGACTGGTTGGTAAGGTTATTTAATGAATGATTCATGGTGAGGTGCCTGAGGATTGGCGGAATGTTTGCATAGTGCAATTGTACAAAGGCAAAGGGGACAAAGGTGAGTGCTCAAATTACAGAGGTATAAGTTTATTGAGTATTCCTGGGAAATTATATGGGAGGGTATTGATTGAGAGGGTGAAGGCATGTACAGAGCATCAGATTGGGGAAGAGCAGTGTGGTTTCAGCAGTGGTAGAGGATGTGTGGATCAGGTGTTTGCTTTGAAGAATGTATGTGAGAAGTACTTAGAAAAGCAAATGGATTTGTATGTACCATTTATGGATCTGGAGAAGGCATATGATAGAGTTGATAGAGACGCTCTGTGGAAGGTATTAAGAATATATGGTGTGGGAGGCAAGTAATTAGAAGCAGTGAAAAGTTTTTATCGAGGATATAAGGCATGTGTACGTGCAGGAAGAGAGGACAGTGATTGGCTCTCAGTGAATGTAGGTTTGCGGCAGGGGTGTGTGATGTCTCCATGGTTGTTTAATTTGTTTATGGATGGGGTTGTTAGGGAGGTGAATGCAAGAGTTTTGGAAAGAGGGGCAAGTATGCAGTCTGTTGTGGATGAGAGAGCTTGGGAAGTGAGTCAGTTGTTGTTCGCTGATGATTCAGATAAGAACTGTGTCAAAATGGTTCACTCTGTGAGATATGCTCCTTTTGTGTGATACTAGTTCTTAGTCTATAAATAGAGACATCTATATATTTTGGGTAGTATGATTATTCATCTTTGTAGTTTAGCAAATTAATATAAATCATCAGTTATTCTTGCATATATTCTTTCTTATGTTTTCATACATTGGTACTATTGTTTTTAGTGATGATTGCTTTCATATATAGAGTCCATTACTGATATATTATACTATTATGTGCACCTCTCATATACAGAGTCTGGTATTCATATGTTATACTGTTATGCCAGCCTTTCATGTCCTTTATTTCATTACAATATTTTCAAATAATATTCATGCTATGTATTTTGTATTAGGTCAATATTGTTGATTATATCTTAAATATTTTTTGGGGGGTTATTACTTACATACTTTATGTAAGATTGTATTACATGTCCAAAGATATTCCACGCGGTAATCGTAAAGGTTCATATGTACTTAGGAATTTACCTAGAATCTCTTATTATAAACGGAACCAGCCTTCTAAAATGGCGACGTCACACAAAGTTGTTTTGACAGATTCTGGTGACACAGATGACCCACAGAAACCTTCTCACACGTTACCACACACACACCCACCTCCCCCTCCACATCACAAAAACTCAGGACAATCAATTCCTTCACAAAAAACTGTTTTCACACTAAAACAAGCTAGGGAACAACACGAGTTATTTGATGGTAAACTGTCAAATTCTGATCGGTGGATTAGAAATGCAGAGGACATTGTTGAACATAATGGTGATTCAGGAGACAAAGCGCTTATATCGGCTGCTAAAAATCTCATTGATTTCCACCAGCCTAACAATTACGCTAGGGTTGTTTATGACTCAGATGACATTGGAAACTGTACATCTTGGGAGGAATTTAAAACGTTGTTTACATCAGGTTGTGAGGAATCATTCTCAGATAGTTTACTACACGTCCTTTTACGTGCTCTTAACACAACATACTTGGATGATACGTCAGTCCCTGATCACTGGAGTACCTTACATGGAAGAATGAGATTAGTTAGGCAGGCTTATGAATCCTTACCCTGGATATCGGCCATGATGAATCCTGAAACTCATGTGCAAACACTCATGCGTTTATTACACATAACCTTCATTCTCAAGGACCTGACCTCCAGACGTAAGACGATGGTTACTTAATGAGAACATCGACCCATCATTGTGGGTCAGTAACAAAAGTATTGAGTTACACTAAAAAGAAAGGTGGTTATTCCAACACGAAGACACTGGGGAGAGTGTCGGCTTCCCAAAGTGTGACGTAACATTCTAGTGGTCAACACAATCATTCTTCTCATGGTCAAATACAGCGATTCAGTGATGACAAACACTCACATAAAGTGACGTGCTTCCGGTGTGGCCAACCAGGACATAAAGCGAATGTGTGTCCTTACACATGGGACTCATTCTCACGTGAGCCTCGACCAGAACAACAAACGCAGTCAACAACCCATGTCATCACAGCCTCGGTCGTCACAATTCTGCCGACCTAGTCATGATTTCCTCCAGTCAGACATCAGGCTGACCTTCACCCGCTCGCGCCCAACACCACCAAGCAGGTGTTCATATCATAGCAACGCTAGACACACTTCAGCGGAATGTCGAGCATTAGCTAGACAGACGTCATCTAACACAGGTTCATCATGTCATTATCAACAATGACAATCTCTCGCTCATGACAAGACTCCATCACATAAGGAACTCTTAAGACATTTTCGTTCTTCGCCATTTTCTCACATTACAAGTTTTGATTTAGTGGGTTCTTTCCAGGATAAGCCAATCACAATGTTTCTAGACACCAGCGCGGAAGCAGATGTCATTCATTATGATTTTATTCAACCATTAATGGAGCGCACTCAACTTGGTCAATGCTCGGACTTTTACCCATCCCTTCAAAGTATCTCAAATGAAAATCTCGACGTAAGGGGCACTATTAAAATGAACATTCGCATAGGCGACTCGGTCATGACCGTCACGCCTTACATTGTTCGTGGTGTAACGTTTCCTGCTAACTTGTTACTAGGACGCCACTCTATGTGTGGCACAACATAAGATCTGTCCTATTTATTATGTGGTTTGTGTTGATAATACGTTCCTGCCATTGTCAGAGAAGAGTTCTCACTCAGTCAGAGTCATTGATACATCTGCTCCCACGTCCTGCTTCACGGTAGACAATGCGCGTCCTTTTTACTTTTCTACTCATCATTGCCCTGGTAAACTGAGAACCAACATGACTCTGCATAGTAACACATTAACGAAGGTTCCACTCTCACTTTCTCGAACATGGATGAATGATCATGGACTCAGACATAGTCAGGGTGATCTGGCACTAAGAGTAGTTGCTGAACCTTCCTCACTAACTGTCACACGACTATCCATGATGGACGCCTCTATTCATGAGACCCCAGATGGAGAGGTCACCATATACATTGCCAATACGGGACCCACAACTGTCCGTCTCCGTAGAGGGGCCAAGCTTGTGGAATTCTCCGTTTTGAAGTCCGGAACTCAAGACGAGGAGTCGCATGAGTTTAACATCCGTCTAGTCTCACATTCCATTAACCCACCACCACCTACTCCTCCTACCCCTGACTCAGCAGTGCACGGCTCGAGTCAGCTCCCCACCATCACCCCTGACATGATATCCAAGGTAGGATTAACCAAACATGTTGACCAGTTAACAGACTTACTTAACCAGTATAGGTCTACTATTGCCTTATCAGGAGAACCACTCGGTAGAACTCATTTGGATGTTCACATTATTAACTTAGAGAAAAACACACGTCCCATTGACGTCCCAGCCTATCGATTGCCACACGAGCACAGAGACATAGCAAACAAACTTGTTCAGGACATGTTGAAAGATAATGTTATAGAGGAATCACGATCACCATGGAATTCACCACTTCTGATCGTTCCGAAAAAGGACGGAACTTTTAGACCAGTCATAGATTTTAGAAAACTCAACAACAAGGTCACTTTGAAAGATGGTTTCCCATTACCAGTGGTATCAGAGCTTCTTCATAGCCTCGGTAACAATAAGGTATTTTCAACTTTGGATTTATTGAGCGGATTTTGGCAGATTCCCTTGTCAGAGGAAAGCCGCCCCCTGACTGTGTTCAGTACGCCAGATGGTCATTGGCAGTTCATATGCATCATGGCCTTCGGTCTTCATTCCTCACCGGTGATCACCTTCTCAAGGTTAATGACTAACATTTGTCGTCACATGTTGGGCCAAGATGTATTGGTTTATCTTGATGATATAATTGTCATGTCTCCAGATACTGCTTTTCATTTCAAAAGTTTTGAGAGAGTATTTCTACGGCTTAAGGATGCGAACCTAAAAGTCAAGTTATCCAAATGTTCCTTTCTACAAACAAGAATTAATTACTTAGGTCACACCGTTGATGAAAACGGTATTCAACCTATGCAGATAAAGTCAAAACAATTGTAGAATGGACAGTCCCTTTCACAGCAAGATATTATCGAAGATTTATCGCTATTTTCGCGAAGATCACAAACCCCCTCACTTCATTTCTGAAACAGGAAGTTACATTCCAGTGGTCTACAGTGCATTTAACTTATTCAAACAATACTTGATCGAGGCGCCCATCCTTCGATTTCCCAACTTTGAGAAACCCTTCATTTTGCACACAACAGATGCTTGTAAACAGGGTCTTGGAGCTGTACTTATGCAGGAGTCATATAAGGGTAGACTTTTTCCCATAGCCTATGCGAGCCGTTCATGTTCAAAGACGGAATCGAAATACTTAATAACTGAGTTAGAAGGCATCGCAGTTGTTTGGGCACTCAAACATTTTAAGGAATACATATATGGTTACCTGTTACAGTTTATACAGATCACTGGACACTGTTAGGTATTTTTCAAAGACAAGATCCTACAGGAAAGTTTCAGAGGTGATTTTTAACTATACAAACATTTGACCCAGATTTTCGTTTTGTTTCTGGCTCATCCAATGTAGTTGCAGACGCGCTTTCCCGCAGAGTGGGTGCAGTCACTGTAGATAATAGCCTCGTAGATTTTGATGTAGAAAGGTTGAGACAGCATCAACGAGATGACCCAGTCTGGGGTCCTGTCATAGAATTCCTAGAGTGTATAAGATCTTCCTTGGATGCTAAGACACTTGTTCCAGTCACAGAAATGTATTTAGCACAGTGAGGGAGTCTTGTGCAGGGACGCGAAATTAGGAGTGCTTGCCCGTGTTGTTAAACAGACAATCATTCCAACAGCATTAGTACAGGATTTCTTGAAGTTAGCACATGATTCACCGCAGGCCGCACACCCAGGCCGCACACCCAGGCGACCCATGCCGCACACCCAGGCTGCACACCCAGGCCGCACACCCAGGCGACCCCCGGCCGCACACCCAGGCTGCACACCCAGGCGACCCCAGGCCGCACACCCAGGCCGCACACCCAGGCGACCCCAGGCCGCACACCCAGGCCGTACACCCAGGCCGCACACCCAGGCCGCACACCCAGGCGACCCCAGGCCGCACACCCAGGCCGCACACCCAGGCGACCCCAGGCCGCACACCCAGGCGACCCCAGGCCGCACACCCAGGCCGCACACCCAGGCTGCACACCCAGGCGACCCCAGGCCGCACACCCAGGCCGCACACCCAGGCGACCCCAGGCCGCACACCCAGGCCGCACACCCAGGCCGCACACCCAGGCGACCCCAGGCCGCACACCCAGGCCGCACACCCAGGCTGCCCGCCCAGGCGACCCCAGGCCGCACACCCAGGCTGCACACCCAGGCTGCACACCCAGGCCGCACACCCAGGCCGCACACCCAGGCTGCACACCCAGGCCGCACACCCAGGCTGCACACCCAGGCGACCCCAGGCCGCACACCCAGGCCGCACACCCAGGCGACCCCAGGCCGCACACCCAGGCCGCACACCCAGGCCGCACACCCAGGCGACCCCAGGCCGCACACCCAGGCCGTACACCCAGGCCGCACACCCAGGCCGCACACCCAGGCCGCACACCCAGGCGACCCCAGGCCGCACACCCAGGCCGCACACCCAGGCTGCCCGCCCAGGCGACCCCAGGCCGCACACCCAGGCTGCACACCCAGGCTGCACACCCAGGCCGCACACCCAGGCTGCACACCCAGGCGACCCCAGGCCGCACACCCAGGCCGCACACCCAGGCGACCCCAGGCCGCACACCAAGGCCGCACACCCAGGCGACCCCAGGCCGCACACCCAGGCCGCACACCCAGGCTGCCCGCCCAGGCGACCCCAGGCCGCACACCCTGGTGACCCCAGGCCGCACACCCAGGCGAACCCAGGGAGTACACACAGGCGACCCCAGATTGCACACCCAGCCGACCCCAGGGAGCACACCCAGGCCGCACACCCAGGCCGCACACCCAGGCTGCACACACAGGCGACCCCAGGCCGCACACCCAGGCCGCACACCCAGGCTGCACACACAGGCGACCCCAGGCCGCACACCCAGGCTGCACACCCAGGCTGCACACACAGGCGACCCTAGGAGGGGAAGGCTTGGGACGAGAGTCAGGCTGGACAGGAGAGAGAGGCTTGGTACGGGAGTCAGGCTGGACAGGAGAGAGAGGCATGGTACGGGAGTCAGGCAGGACAGGAGAGAGAGGCTTGGGACGAGAGTCAGGCTGGACAGGAGAGAGAGGCTTGGGACGAGAGTCAGGCAGGACAGGAGAGAGAGGCTTGGGACGAGAGTCAGGCAGGACAGGAGAGAGAGGCTTGGTACGGGAGTCAGGCAGGACAGGAGAGAGAGGCTTGGGACGAGAGTCAGGCTGGACAGGAGAGAGAGGCTTGGGACGAGAGTCAGGCTGGACAGGAGAGAGAGGCTTGGGACGAGAGTCAGGCAGGACAGGAGAGAGAGGCTTGGGACGAGAGTCAGGCAGGTCAGGAGAGAGAGGCTTGGGACGAGAGTCAGGCAGGACAGGAGAGAGAGGCTTGGGACGAGAGTCAGGCTGGACAGGAGAGAGAGGCTTGGGACGAGAGTCAGGCCTGTGTTATGGCTTCAGCTTCTGTTGAATTCTTTATAAAATTAAGAACACGACATATGTAGACAGAATTGGCCAAACTCACCTCAATCTGCTACCGTCCACCAGACTGGCCCAGGAAATACGTATAAATGAGATTGTATCATCCCAAACTCGTTTTAATGGTTAATGATAATCCCGGGTTATATATATGATTCGACTATTATTAACATAAGTGTAAACATGGCAGATGATATTCAGTGTACATAATAACTGCTCTGGCTCTGTGTCGTGGCTTCACCAACTACCCAGTCACACCTAATATAAGCAATATATATTTTGACGTCCCTTTATCCCAATATCATTTCTTACGTTTATATCCAGCAAAAATGTTTTGTATCTAATATTGAAATTTGGTGTAAGTATTTGTTGAATGTTCATCAGCAAGGCGTTGCATCTTTGTTATTAAAGTTCATTTCATACAATGGATCATGTTTTACATAACTGTGTCTATCCATACAGGTGGTACAATTCCCGGATAAAGATATAATTTTAAGAAATACGTTCTATCTAACATAGATATTATGTCTTATATAAATATCTTTAAAAGTTGTCGTGTGGGGCGATGTTTTAGAGTTTTGTATTAAAGTTTATCACTTGTAACTGATCAAGTATTACAAAGTTGTGTTCATTCTTTTCTTCAACAGTATTGTCCACATTATCTGCCAAGTAGAGTGGTTGAGAGCAGTATTGTCCACATTATCTGCCAAGTAGAGTGGTTGAGAGCAGTATTGTCCACATTATCTGCCAAGTAGAGTGGTTGAGAGCAGTATTGTCCACATTATCTGCCAAGTAGAGTGGATGAGAGCAGTATTGTCCACATTATCTGCCAAGTAGAGTGGTTGAGAGCAGTATTGTCCACATTATCTGCCAAGTAGAGTGGTTGAGAGCAGTATTGTCCACATTATCTGCCAAGTAGAGTGGTTGAGAGCAGTATTGTCCACATTATCTGCCAAGTAGAGTGGTTGAGAGCAGTATTGTCCACATTATCTGCCAAGTAGAGTGGATGAGAGCAGTATTGTCCACATTATCTGCCAAGTAGAGTGGTTGAGAGCAGTATTGTCCACATTATCTGCCAAGTAGAGTGGTTGAGAGCAGTATTGTAGAGACGTAGTGTCACAGTTGGTTTGATCAAGTCCAGGACTTGGCGCCTCCACAATGACAACTTGTAGGTTATTTCCTTGTAATTATCTGTATGTCTTGTAACGTTGACCACCACACTAATGTGTGAGTTACTGATGTCTTCATAAACAGCCTGGGAAGGACCCAGTCATCTGTTGATGTTGGAATTCCTTTGTATTTCACAGGAGGCGATGCTGATCCTAAGTCAAGGTATTTCACAATCTAGGATTCCTTATGCCTTCTAGTTACTTATGTTTGGTATCTGAATCCATCCCAACACTCGATATTATAATGTGTCATTCTGTTTATCTTGATCACATCAATATAATCAATGGAAGTGCAGAGCATTTCTTCAAACATAGATGCTCCACTCGTTGCATAATGCCATACAAAATGTGGTTACCGGGACTCCACCCGTAAGTGGTTACACCGGGAGAATGACAAGCCATCTTCGGCCGAGGCGGTATCGTTGGCAAAGAAGGAAAGACATAGTACAGTCCAGTCGGAA
>NC_092235.1:7032987-7144803 GCF_036320965.1 Panulirus ornatus | reverse complement strand
GACCGTTGAATCATGATGGTATGGGAACCATTGTGAATCATGATGGTATGGGAACCATTGTGAATCATGATGGTATGGGAACCGTTATGAATCATGATGGTATGGGAACCGTTATGAATCATGATGGTATGGGAACCGTTATGAATCATGATGGTATGGGAACCATTTGAATCATGAGGGTTTATGGGAACCGTTGTGAATCATGATGGTATGGGAACCGTTCTGAATCATGATGGTATGGAACCGTATGAATCATGATGGTATGGAACCGTTATGAATCATGATGTATGGGAACCGTTGTGAATCATGATGGTATGGGAACCGTTATGAATCATGATGGTATGGGAACCGTTATGAATCATGATGGTATGGGAACCGTTATGAATCATGATGGTATCGGAACCGTTGTGAATCATGATGGTATGGGAACCGTTCTGAATCATGATGGTATGGGAACCATTGTGAATCATGATGGTATCGGAACCGTTATGAATCACGATGGTATGAAAACCGTTATGAATCATGATGGTATGGGAACCGTTATGAATCATGATGGTATGGGAACCGTTATGAATCATGATGGTATGGGAACCGTTATGAATCATGATGGTATGGGAACCGTTATGAATCATGATGGTATCGGAACCGTTATGAATCATGATGGTATGGGAACCGTTATGAATCATGATGGTATGGGAACCGTTGTGAATCATGATGGTATGGGAACCGTTATGAATCATGATGGTATGGGAACCATTGTGAATCATGATAGTATCGGAACCATTGTGAATCATGATGGTATGGAAACCGTTATGAATCATGATGGTATGGGAACCGTTCTGAATCATGATAGTATGGGAACCATTGTGAATCATGATGGTATGGAAACCGTTATGAATCATGATGGTATGGGAACCGTTATGAATCATGATGGTATGGGAACCGTTATGAATCATGATGGTATGGGAACCGTTATGAATCATGATGGTATGGGAACCATTATGAATCATGATGGTATCGGAACCGTTATGAATCATGATGGTATGGGAACCGTTATGAATCATGATGGTATCGGAACCGTTATGAATCATGATGGTATCGGAACCGTTATGAATCATGATGGTATGGGAACCGTTATGAATCATGATGGTATCGGAACCGTTATGAATCATGATGGTATGGGAACCGTTATGAATCATGATGGTATGGGAACCATTATGAATCATGATGGTATCGGAACCGTTATGAATCATGATGGTATGGGAACCGTTATGAATCATGATGGTATGGGAACCGTTATGAATCATGATGGTATGGGAACCGTTATGAATCATGATGGTATGGGAACCATTATGAATCATGATGGTATCGGAACCGTTATGAATCATGATGGTATGGGAACCGTTATGAATCATGATGGTATCGGAACCGTTATGAATCATGATGGTATGGGAACCGTTATGAATCATGATGGTATCGGAACCGTTATGAATCATGATGGTATCGGAACCGTTATGAATCATGATGGTATGGGAACCATTATGAATCATGATGGTATCGGAACCGTTATGAATCATGATGGTATGGGAACCATTATGAATCATGATGGTATGGGAACCGTTATGAATCATGATGGTATCGGAACCGTTATGAATCATGATGGTATCGGAACCGTTATGAATCATGATGGTATGGGAACCATTATGAATCATGATGGTATCGGAACCGTTATGAATCATGATGGTATGGGAACCGTTATGAATCATGATGGTATGGGAACCGTTATGAATCATGATGGTATCGGAACCGTTATGAATCATGATGGTATCGGAACCGTTATGAATCATGATGGTATGGGAACCATTATGAATCATGATGGTATCGGAACCGTTATGAATCATGATGGTATGGGAACCGTTATGAATCATGATGGTATCGGAACCGTTATGAATCATGATGGTATGGGAACCGTTATGAATCATGATGGTATCGGAACCGTTATGAATCATGATGGTATGGGAACCGTTATGAATCATGATGGTATCGGAACCGTTATGAATCATGATGGTATGGGAACCGTTATGAATCATGATGGTATGGGAACCGTTATGAATCATGATGGTATCGGAACCGTTGTGAATCTCGTACCTATGATTCATAGTGAGTGAACCCAGGTGCCTCGGTGTGGTAACATAGCTGTTCTGGTGAGGGTGGAGGTGACGGCTACGGACTTACCAGTGAGTTATCATCCATGGCATCATTTTGGACGGGTTTAATGACGTTCAGTCACAACTGCCACACTTGCTTGGTGCTTAACACTCATTCATTTCACGATTTCGGGTTGTTTCCAGCCTATCTAAATTCCAGATTATATTGTTATAATGGCCACTACCTGGACACAGAGTGTCACATAATGAAATAATTGTTTAAGGTTAGATTAGGAACAGAGAAACTTGGCAATTGAGCTTGACTATTTATGTGCTACTCTGCCGCCCGCAGTCATGTTGGCAACGCTGGTCACTCGTGATGGCTTAGTCCCGGCGACTCCACTTCCCCCCGGCCGGCTGGGGGGGGGGGGGGGGGGGGGCGTTCCAATCAGGAGTCTGCCAATATCAAATGTTACTTTCTTTTTTTCGCTCTGGATACTTCTTGTCTCCTACTTGTTATCTTAGATAATCAACATAATGTAGATGTTCACCGCAATATAATGATACTGTGTACGCAGTGATATAAAACTGATACAGTATCGATTTAAATATTAACGACAAAATTGGCGGTCAAAATAGCAACAACCAATGAGGTGTGCGTGTCAGGTAGCCGGCCTGGAGGGAAGTGGAGTCGGCCGGTTATGGTAGTAGTGTTGCCAACATGACTGCGGTATAGCTATAGGTAATGATAGACTTTACGTTTGTCTTACACAACAACACAGAGCCGGGCCCCCGGGGAACTGAGTGAGTCTTTACCTTTCCAAGGTTTCTGGGAATCGAGACTAAACACTGGAGACTGAGTTTATATCCCTCATACATCAGTATTATAAGGATCCGTTATACTGCTTCCAGCAATTAGAGAGAGAGAGAGAGAGAGAGAGAGAGAGAGAGAGAGAGAGAGAGAGAGAGAGAGAGAGAGAGAGACTGATGGGGTTGTGTGATTAGAATAACCATACAGGACGGACAGGAACATTAGTTTATTGCAGTAACATGACAAATTAACCTTAATTACATTTAATGTGACCTTCATCCCCCAGCCACGGCCATCAACAGCCTGGTGAATCCTTGTGGCAACACAATGGACGAAGTTTGTGCATAAAGAGAAGAATGACACAACAATACCAGGCATTAGAAGCCTGCCATATGTAGGATAACCAGACTTACATTCTCTCGAAGGCCACACAATGAGGGCTCATGTGATACAGGTTTAGAAAAGCAGGTTTGTTGATTGATACAGACCAGACCTTAGATTTTAGCCTGACAACAATGAACCTTTATTACCATGAATTTCCATATGACAACAAACAAACAGAGAAAAAAAGATCAATATCTGGCCATAGATATGTCTCAATATATCTTGCTATATATAAAGACTGTAAAGATCAATATATGACCATAGATATGTCTCAAGATATCTTGCTATATATAAAGACTGTAAAGATCAATATATGACCATAGATATGTCTCAAGATATCTTGCTATATATAAAGACTGTAAAGAGAATCAGAGATAAAACAGAAGTAATGAAAAGTAGATTACTTGTGTTGATGGTAAGGACAAGTAGGGACTTCATGACAACATGATGAAGGTACTGTAACAACCAATGATTTCTAATATTTTTATGATTAAATAAAACTAATAAGTATTTGTCTTAGTTAACTGGGTTGACTATTGGGGTTGACTTATAAATTTTGCACAATTATATCAGTCAGAGTTAACCAAACCTCTGCTGGACCATTGTGGTTCGTAGGAAACAATTTCTTCCTCATCCAAAACATTAATGATGAAGAGGTAGTTCTTGGCTATTATAGTGAACAACTGAAAATAATGGCAAGTCACTTGTTCTAGCAGGAGTCTGGCATCTACGTCAGGTACTCAGTATAAATCATCATTGATTTTCATCTTTGCACACATATTTACAATCAATTCTGATTATTTCATTTTGCGTAGGTCATGAAAAATCCATGTTCCCACCATATTGTTCAGATGTGACTGTTGCTACGCTGTTATAAGAACTGCCTCACATATGCACAAGTGGAGTGAGTGGATGATATCTGGACGTCACAGAGAACTTAAGGATAATACACAAAACTATTCTTCCAGCATCTTCATCTGAAATCTAACACTGAAGCCAAGTACTTTGTGGGAAACACATTATGACGGATCTTCTGTTATTTGTTTAGCTTCTTCTTTCCTTCTCTTTCCCTTTCCATCTTCCTTTGTGTCTTTTCTGACCCCTGATACATCTTCATTAATCACAGTCTCTCTCTCTCTCTCTCTCTCTCTCTCTCTCTCTCTCTCTCTCTCTCTCTCTCTCTCTCTCTCTCTCTCCGCTTCTCACATAACATGACAAGACGTAACTCACGCATTAGTTCTTCATAACTCTGGATTTTCCAGCAGTGATCGCCAGCTACGCGTTATCTCTGCTGCATTCTGGTCAAATCTTGCCAACACTCGTCAGCCTCAAGACAAAACACAATTAAACCTTTATTAATCATCGTTAAAGGAAGTGAAAACTCGACCTACACCTAGGAAAATCACTGACTAATATTCATTTTATCAAACCTCAGTTGCCATATCCAGGTGTGTCAGCTGCTGCCTCAGTTGTCATATCCAGGTGTGTCAGCTGCTGCCTCAGTTGCCATATCCAGGTGTGCCAGCTGCTGCCTCAGTTGCCATATCCAGGTGTGCCAGCTGCTGCCTCAGTTGCCATATCCAGGTGTGTCAGCTGCTGCCTCAGTTGCCATATCCAGGTGTGTCAGCTGCTGCCTCAGTTGCCATATCCAGGTGTGTCATCTGCTGCCTCAGTTGCCATATCCAGGTGTGTCAGCTGCTGCCTCAGTTGCCATATCCAGGTGTGTCAGCTGCTGCCTCAGTTGCCATATCCAGGTGTGTCAGCTGCTGCCTCAATTGTCATATCCAGGTGTGTTAGCTGCTCCCTCAGCTGCCATATCCAGGTGTGTCACTGCTGCCACAGTTGCAATGTCCAGGTGTGTCAGCTGCTGCCTCAGTTGTCATATCCAGGTGTAAGACTCACACACACTCATCATTAATTTTTCATCAGCTATTTGTCATTATCATTTTACTGTGAGTTACATAGAGTTAGATGCATGTTGCCACGGGCTCACTGTTCCCACGGGCTACTGTTAATCAGGATGTTTGAACACGTAAGAGCTGATCTGTTATTTGAACATGTTGTTGAATGGGTGTTGACGGACTCCAATATAACCCCTGTCATCGATCCTGCCAACACCAACGTGGAGGTCATCTTGTCAACCGCTCCAGAGACGCGTCATCATCAGCCGTGGCGACATCCCAGACGTCAGCATCGCGTGGTCCAGCCCTTGTCGCTCACTCAACTTTCCTGCTAGCGAGTCGCTACTCTACACACGTCTTCACCTCGCTACACCCAGCGAGCCGCTACTCTGCACACATCTTCACCTCGCTACACCCAGCGAGCCGCTACTCTGCACAAATCTTCACCTCGCTACACCCAAGACGTCTTCGTGAGCGAATCTCATTCAGATAAGAACTGTGTCAAAATGGTTCACTCTGTGAGGTATGCTCCTTTTGTGTGTTACTAGTTCCTAGTCTATAAATAGACATCTATATATCTTAGTTAACATAATTATTCATCTTTGTAGTTCAGCAAATTAATCTAAGTTTTCAGTTTTTCTTGCATATATTCTTATGTTTTCATACATTGGTACTATTGTTTTTAGTGATGATTACTTTCACATACAGAATCTTGTATTGATATGTTATATTGTTATGCTAGACTTTTTATTGCCTTTATTTCATTACAATTTTTTCAAATAATATTCACGTTATGTATTTTCGATTAGGAGAATAGTGTTAATTGTATTTTGATTTTTTCAAGGGATTATTACTTAAACACTTTAAGTCAGGTTGTATGTATCACATGTCCGAAGATATTCCACGCGGTAATCGTAAAGGTTCATATGTACTTCGGAATTTACCTAGAATCTCTTATTATAAACGGAACCAGCCTTCTAAAATGGCGACGTCACACAAAGATGTTTTGACAGATTCTGGTGACACAGATGAACCACAGAAACCTTCTCACACCTTACCACACACACACCCACCTCCCCCTCCACCTCATAAAAACCCGGGACAATCAAATCCTTCACAAAAAAAATGTTTTTACACTAAAACAAGCTAGGAAACCACACGAGTAATTTGATGGTAAACTGTCAAAGCCTGATCGGTGGATCAGAAATGCAGAGGACATTGTTGAACATAATGGTGATTCAGGAGACAAAGCTTATATCGGCTGCTAAAAATCTCATTGATTTCAACAAGCCTAACAATTACGCTAGGGTTGTTTATGACTCAGATGACATTGGAAACTGTACATCTTGGGAGGAATTTAAAACGTTGTTTACATCAGGTTGTGAAGAACCATTCACGTCCTTTAACATGCTCTTAACACAACATACTTGGATGATACGTCAGTCCCTGATCACTGGAGTACCTTACATGGAAGAATGAGATTAGTTAGGCAGGATTATGAATCCTTACCCTGGATATCAGCCATGATGAATCCTGAAACTCATGTGCAAACATTCATGCGTTTATTACACATAACTTTCATTCTCAAGGACCTGACCTCCAGACGTAAGACGACGGTTACTTAATGAGAACATCGACCCATCATTGTGGGTCAGTAACAAAAGTGTTGAATTACACTCAAAAGAAATGTGGATATTCCAACACCAAGACACTGGGGAGGGTGTCGGCTTCCCAAAGTGTGACGTAACATTCTAGTGGTCAACACAATCATTCTTCTCATGGTCAAATACAGCGATTCAGTGATGACAAACACTCACATAAAGTGACGTGCTTCCGGTGTGGCCAACCAGGACATAAAGCGAATGTGTGTCCTTACACATGGGACTCATTCTCACGTGAGCCTCGACCAGAACAACAAACGCAGTCAACAACCCATGTCATCACAACCTCGGTCGTCACAATTCTGCCGACCTAGTCATGAATTTCCTCCAGTCAGACATCAGGCTGACCTTCACCCGCTCGCGCCCAACACCACCAAGCAGGTGTTCATATCATAGCAACGCTAGACACACTTCAGCGGAATGTCGAG
Organism: Panulirus ornatus; assembly: GCF_036320965.1. Classification (NCBI taxonomy): domain Eukaryota; kingdom Metazoa; phylum Arthropoda; class Malacostraca; order Decapoda; family Palinuridae; genus Panulirus; species Panulirus ornatus. The sequence continues at coordinate 7,137,471 of NC_092235.1, read as the reverse complement.
CATTAGCTAGACAGACGTCATCTAACACAGGTTCATCATGTCATTATCAACACTGACAATCTCTCGCTCATGACAAGACTCCATCACATAAGGAACTCTTAAGACATTTTCGTTCTTCGCCATTTTCTCACATTACAAGTTTCGATTTAGTGGGTTCTTTCCAGGATAAACCAATCACAATATTTCTAGACAGAAGCACGGAAGCAGATGTCATTTATTGTGATTTTATTCAACCATTAATGGGGCGCACTCAACTTGTTCAATGCTCGAACTTTTACCCATCCCTTCAAAGTATCTCAAATGAAAATCTCGACGTAAGGGGCACTATTGAAATGAACATTCTCATAGGCGACTCGGTCATTACCGTAACCCCATACATTGTTCGTGGTGTAACTTTTCCTGCTAACTTGTTACTAGGACGCCACTCTATGTGTGGCACAACATAAGATCTGTCCTATTTATCATGTGGTTTGTGTTGATAATACGTTCCTGCCATTGTCAGAGAAGAGTTCTCACTCAGTCAGAGTCATTAATACATCTGCTTCCACGTCCTGCTTCACGGTAGACAATACGCATCCTTTTTACTTTTCTACTCATCATTGTCCTGGTAAACTGAGAACCAACATGACTCTGCATATTGACACATTAACGAAGGTTCCTCTCTCACTTTCTCGAACATGGATGAATGATCATGGACTTAGACATGGTCAGGGTGATCTCGCACTAAGAGTAGTTGCTGAACCTTCCTCACTAACTGTCAAAGGACTATGGATGGACGCCTCTATTCATGAGACCGCAGATGGAGAGGTCACCATATACATTGCCAATACGTGACCCCACTCCAGTCCGTCTCCGTAGAGGGGCCAAGCTTATGGAATTCTCCATTTTGAAGTCCGGAATTCAAGACGAGGAGTTGCATGAGTTTAATATCCGTCTAGTCTCACATTCCATTAACCCACCACCACCTACTCCTCCTACCCCTGACTCAGCAGTGCACGGCTCGAGTCAGCTCCCCACCATCACCCCTGACATGATATCCAAGGTAGGATTAACCAAACATGTTGACCAGTTAACAGACTTACTTAACCAGTATAGGTCTACTATTGCCTTATCAGGAGAACCACTCGGTAGAACTCATTTGGATGTTCACATTATTAACTTAGAGAAAAACACACGTCCCGTTGACGTCCCAGCCTATCGATTGACACACGCGCACAGAGACAGCAAACAAACTTGTTCAGGACATGTTGAAAGATAAGGTCATAGAGGAATCACGATCACCATGGAATTCACCACATCTGATCATTCCGAAAAAGGACGGAACTTTTAGACCAGTCATAGATTTTAGAAAACTCAACAACAAGGTCACTTTGAAAGATGGTTTCCCATTACCAGTGGTATCAGAGCTTCTTCATAGCCTCGGTAACAATAAGGTATTTTCAACTTTGGATTTATTGAGCGGATTTTGGCAGATTCCCTTGTCAGAGGAAAGCCGCCCCCTGACTGTGTTCAGTACGCCAGATGGTCATTGGCAGTTCATATGCATCATGCCCTTCGGTCTTCATTCCTCACCGGTGATCACCTTCTCAAGGTTAATGACTAACATTTGTCGTCATGTGTTGGGCCAAGATGTATTGGTTTATCTTGATGATATAATTGTCATGTCTCCAGATATTGCTTCTCATTTCAAAAGTCTTGAGAGAATATTTCTACGACCTAAGGATGCGAATCTAAAAGTCAAGTTATCCAAATGTTCCTTTCTACAAACAAGAATTGATTACTTAGGTCACACCGTTGATGAAAACTGTATTGAATCTAATGCACATAAAGTCAAAACAATTGTAGAATGGCCAGTCCCTTCCACAACAAACAAGGTCAAATCCTTCCTTGGTTTAGCAAGATATTATCGAAGATTTATCGCTATTTTCGCGAAGATCACAAACCCCATCACTTCATTTCTGAAACAGGAAGTTACATTCCAGTGGTCTACAGTGCATTTAACTTATTCAAACAATACTTGATCGAGGCGCCTACCCTTCGATTTCCCAACTTTGGGAAACTCTTCATTTTGCACACAACAGATGCTTGTAAACAGGGTCTTGGAGCTGTACTTATGCAGGAGTCAATTAAGGGTAGACTTATTCCCATAGCCTATGCGAGCCATTCATGTTCAAAGACGGAATCGAAATACTCAATAACTGAGTTAGAAGGCATCGCAGTTGTTTGGGCACTCAAATATTTTAAGGAATACATATATGGTTACCCTATCACAGTTTATACAGATCACTGGGCACTGTTAAGTATTTTTCAAAGACAAGAACCTACAGGAAAGTTTCAAAGATAATTTCTAACTACACAAACATTTGACCCAGATTTTCGCTTTTGTTTCTGGCTCATCCAATGTAGTTGCAGACACGCTTTCCCGCAGAGTGGGTGCAGTCACTGTAAATAATAGCCTCGTAGATGTTGATATAGAGAGGTTGAGACAGCATCAACGGGATGACCCAGTCTGGGGTCCTGTCATAGAATTCCTAGAGGGTATAAGATCTTCCTTGGATGCTAAGACAGTTGTCCCAGTCAGAGAATTGTATTTAGCACATTGGGGGAGTCTTGTGCAGGGACGCGAAATTAAGAGTGCCCGCCCGTGTTGTTAAACAAACAATAATTCCAACAACATTAGTACAGCATTTCTTGAAGTTAGCACATGATTCAACCCAGGCCGCACACCCAGGCGCAGATAAATGCTATAAGCAAACTCGTTTGAGGCATTTTTGGCCAAGATACATAGAAATATTACAGATCATATTTTGAGGTGCCAAACCTGTAACACTCATAAGGGAAGTCCCACTACCCAGCAGACTGTGTTGGAATATCCTTTACCTGCATACCCATGGGAAAGAATTCATATGGACATATTAGGAGGTTTTCCTAGGTCCAAGGCAGGCTACAGATACATCTTAGTAATCACTGATGCCTTCACGAAATATTGTGAATTAGTCCCAGTTCAAAATAAAGACGCAGCCACTGTCGCTATGGCGTTCAAAAAACATATCTTAGACAGACATAATGCGCTGAAGATTCTAGTCACAGATAATGGTGGGGAATTTAATAACTCATTATTAGAAGAACTCTGTAAATTGTATAACATAAGTAAATGTAATATAATGGCACATCACCCAGCCTCGAATGGCCTGGCAGAAAGGTTGAACCGTAAGATCCTCCAGTGTCTTCCCACCAACATTAATTTTGATCATGATGAATGGGATGAATACCTGTCTGATGTCCAATGTTCATTAAACTCAGTCAATTGGAGACATACCCTTCCACGGTTTTGATAAAGTGTTGCCGTGTGACATAATAGCGTCCCCTCCTTCATGTCCAGCGGTCCAGAAATCAGTTGTTGCGGAAAAATATCGCACGACTCAATTGATTCATCAAAGGATCAAGGAAAGTCTAGGTGAAGCCACTACAACCTTCACGAACCAGGCTGATAAATCCACGAAACCATCAAAGGTACGTGGCTCCCGGACTCTTGGTAATGATGCAGGAATTTAACACTAGAAGTGAGGTTCCTAAACTTGACCCAAAATTTTCTGGTTCCTATAGAGTCTTAGCTCATTAAAGGGACATAAGTTTAGGGTATGACATCTAAATACAGGTGACATTCGTGAAGAACATGAGGACCACTTGAAAGTTTTACAGTATTCTGAACATGATCATCCCGGTACCACAACAGACAACACTCCTCAAATCCCAAACAATGTCACTCAACCAACTTCTACCACTGTTCAGACTGTCCCCACACCACAACCGACCACCCTCACAACACCACCACACACACATCAGTATTCATTAAGACCTCGCCTTTAAGAAGTTGCTAAGTTTATCATTTTCCAGGTTCTTCCTTTTCATGTCCTTATGGTGTCTTCCTGTATATGACACCATGGCAGTACCAGGCGCCCTTCTCACGACTCCCCGCGGGGTCCGCCTCGTGAGGGACACAGTCTCAGTTAAGTTGGGCCTGGAGGGTCTGCCCTACACTTACGATGATTTAGTAAAACTAATGGAGGCCGTACCTCGCTTACGGTCTACCCTACTCAAGTTTTACACCAGTGCGTCCATCAGAAACTATAGTGTTGCTCCTGGACCTCCAATTTTGTTAAACCAGTGGACCTGGAAATTGAATGGTACCTGTGTGATTTTGTATGACATAATACAAGACATTGAATCTCCAGTAAATATTAATGCCAGGATCAACATGAAAAAGCAAAGGAGAAGCAAGAGAGGTCTGCCTAATTTTGTAGGGTCCCTCCAATCATATTTGTTTAGTATTGCTACTCAGGAAGAACTTAATTCAGTTAGGAATCAGGTTAGATCCTTACAATTTCAACAACTTCTAAACAACAGGTATATTAAGGCTAAAGCTAAGATCTTAAAACAACATTCTAGATATTTGAATGACGTAATGTTAACTGATAATAACTCGACACAACATGTAGCACTACTGTCAAAGTCTCATAATCCCATATATGCTATAGTGCCTATTTCCACATATGTTGATAGTTTATATGCCCAGATCACTTATCATGCACATTATTTAACTGGCTTATTGGAAGATGTTATTAATCTGGTAAACCAAGTTGTCACACCATCATTTTTTCCCTTCTCGGAACTCACACGTATCATTAAACAAGCGATGACGAAATTCGGTTACACCCCAGCTCTCCCTCTGCATCACGTGGCCAGTTATTACTCCTTACTAACGGTTGACGTGATCCTCGAAGTGGTCATTATCCACATACCATTCACTGACTCCAATACTTACAGCCTTGTGAACGTAATACCATTCCCTTTTAATTATACAAAAGAGTTGCAAAAAACTATCGTCCTTGCTGATAACATAAACTTTCTCTTATATGATATATATTCATCATTGATTGCACATCTCTCCATGGATGATTTAGCATTGTGCCATAAACCATTGCTTGACAACTTGATCTGCACCCCTACCCAATACCATGGTTTTCCATAATTTACAAACAAATTCATGTAAGTACCAACTACTTTTTGGGCATCAACAAAATGTTCTTCGTTCTTGTTCCTTTAAGGAAATTGTTGTTAATGAACCTTGGATTGAAAGTATGGACCAGTATCACGTGCTGTTTTTCCCAGACCCACAAAATGTTCTTCTTCATTGCCCACCTAATCATCCCAAATCTTATTTATTTCTGGGACACATTCAGTTAAGACAACAATATAATCTTATCAGTTCCAGTTTCAAATTGCTCGGCACTCATGATCATTATTTGGGACAAATTGATAGAACTATCCCGAGTTTAGGACGAATCCCCCAAAACATCAACTTATCAATCATCGATGAAGTAAAGATCCAACATCTTCCATCTATGGTACAGGACGATCTAGATTCTACAATAGATGTTCTGGCTTTTCTACCTTTTAAGTACGCTTCTCATATATCTGGAATTTCAATTGTTTCATTGTCTTTTGCACTTATATTTGTGTTCGTAGTATTTATGTTATATTGTCGTCTACGACATAAGGTATCTAATATAGAAATCAGAAGGTAGTTGCAGCAGCACTTCCTTATTTAAGGAGAAATCTAACTCCATAATAATATGTATTCAATAAGTTGTTTGATTTTTTTATTTTTTTTCATTTCATTTGCATACTGATTTTGTTTACACCATATATAATATCCATGTATATATCTTTATGATACTCTAATAATTGTAAAGTGTGTTATCCCTCTTCTCAAGCATACTAGTTGATATAGGAATAACTCTTGTACATACCTACAATTTGCTTATTTCTGTACTCTTATATTCTATATTATTTCATGTATAACACTAACTTATCATGGCTGGCAGGAGCTTGAGCCAGGTTGTGGCCGAGCAAAATGTAAGACTCACGCACACTACCATTAATTTCTTATTAGGTATTTGTCATTATCATTTTACTGTGAGTTACATAGAGTTAGATGCATGTTGCCACGGGCTCACTGTTCCCACGGTTAATCAGGATGTTTGAACACGTAAGAGCTGATCTGTTATTTGAACACGTTGTTGAATGGGTGTTGACGGACTCCCATATAACCCCTGTCAGTGTGACCTGAGGGGACACACTGGCCAGCATCGTCACACTGTTCACTAGAGTGTGTCGTAGTGTGTCATAAGACTATAGCCCAGAGTACTACAGATGGACGTACACGTTTTGTTGTAATAAATCTACAAAGGCCGCCTGATCTTCATAGAGTACCACAGACGAAGAAGGCCTGATTTCCGTCCTATCAACTCAACCGTACAGAGGGGGGTGTCATTTCATGTGTGGCCGGGTGGCGACTGGAATGAATAAAGGCGCAAGTGTGAACTATGTACATGTATATATATTCATATACCTTTGTATGTATATATATATAAATATATATATACGCCGAAATGTATAGGTATGTATATATGCGGGTGTGGACGGGTATATATATATATATATATATATATATATATATATATATATATATATATATATATATATATATATATATATATATATATATATATATATATATATATATATATATATTATATGTACATAGATAGATAGATAGATAGATAGATAGATAGATAGATAGATAGATAGACAGATAGATAGATAGATAGATAGATAGATAGATAGATAGATAGATAGACAGATAAACAGATAGATAGATAGATAGATAGATAGATAGATAGATATAGATATATACAAATAAATATATGTATAGGGAAGCAGTGATGGCTTGCGCTAAAGATTCTTGTGACATGAGAAGCGTGGAGGTGGGCAGATTAGAAAGGGTAGTGAATGGTGGGATGAAGAAGTAAGTGTATTAGTGAAAGAAAAGAGAGAGGCCTTTGGATGATTCTTGCAGGGATATAGTGCAAATGACTGGGAGATGTAAAAGAAAGAGGCATGAGGTCAAGAGAAAGGTGCAAGAAGTGAAAAAGAGGACAAATGAGAGTTGGGGTGAGAGAGAATCATTAAATTTTAGGGAAGATAAAAAATGTTTTGGAAGGAGGCAAATAAAGTGGGTAAGACAAGGGAACAAATGGGAGCATCAGTGAAGGGGGCTAATGGGGTGGTGATAACAAGTAGTGGTGATGTGATAAAGAGATGGAGTGAGTATTTTGAAGGTTTGTTGAATGTGTTTGATAATAAAGTGGCAGATATAGGGTGTTTTGGTCGAGGTGGTGTGCAAAGTGAGAGGGTTAGGGAGAATAATCTGGTAAACAGAGAAGAGGTAGTAAAAGCTTTGCATAAGATGAAGGCCAGAAAGGCAGCGGGTTTGGAAGGTATTGCAGTGAATCTATTAAAAAGGGGGTGACTGTATTGTTGACTGGTTGGTAAGGTTATCTAATGTATGTTTGACTCATGGTGAGGTGCCTGAGGATTGGCGGAATGCTTGCATAGTGCCATTGTACAAAGGCAAAGGGGATAAAAGTGAGAGCTCAAATTACAGAGGTATAAGTCTGTTGAGTATTCCTGGAAAATTATATGGGAGGGTATTGATTGAGAGGGTGAAGGCAAGTACAGAGCATCAGATTGGGGAAGATCATTGTGGTTTCAGAAGTGGTAGAGGATGTGTGGATCAGGTGTTTGCTTTGAAGAATGTATGTGGGAAATACTTAGAAAAGCAAATGGATTTGTATGTAGCATTTATGGATCTGGAGAAGGCATATGATAGAGTTGATAGAGATGCTCTGTGGAAGGTATTAAGAATATATGGTGTGGGAGGTAAGTTGTTAGAAGCAATGAAAAGTTTTAATCGAGGATGTAAGGCATGTGTAGGTGTAGGAAGAGAGGAGAGTGATTGATTTTCAATGAATGTAGGTTTGCGTCAGGGGTGCGTGATGTCTCCATGGCTGTTTAATTTCTTTATAGGTGGGGTTGTTAGGGAGGTAAATGCAAGAGTTTTGGAAAGAGGGGCAAGTTTGCAGTTTGTTGTGGATGAGAGAGCTTGGAAGTGAGTCAGTTGTTGTTCGCTGATGATACAGCTCTGATGGATGATTCGAGTGAGAAATTGCAGAAGCTGGTGACTGAGTTTGGTAAAGTGTGTGAAAGAAGAAAGCTGAAAGTAAATGTGAATAAGAGCAAGGTTATTAGGTACAGTAGGGCTGAGGTACAAGTCAATTGGGAGGTAAGCTTGAATGGGGAAAAACTGGAGGAAGTGAAGTGTTTTAGATATCTGGGAGTGGATTTGGCATCGGATGGAGCCATGGAAGCGGAAGTGAATCACAGGGTGAGGGAGGGGCGAAAGTTCTGGGAGCGTTGAAAAATGTGTGGAAGTCGAGAACGTTATCTTGGAAAGCAAAAATGGGTATGTTTGAAGGAATAGTGGTTCCAACAATGTTATATGGTTGCGAGGCTTAGGCTATAGATAGAGTTGTGCGCAGGAGGGTGGATGTGCTGGAAACGAGATGTTTGAGGACAACATGTGGTGTGAGGTGGTTTGATCGAGTAAGTAATGAAAGGGTAGGAGAGATGTGTGGTAATTAAATGAGTGTGGTTAAGAGAGCAGATGAGGGTGTTTTGAAATGGTTTGGCCACACGGAGATAATGAGTGAGGAAAGATTGACAAAGAGGATATATGCGTCAGAGGTGGAGGGAACGAGGAGAAGTTGAAGACCAAATTGGAGGTGGAAAGATGGAGTGAAAAAGATTTTGAGTGCATGGGGCCTGAACATGGTGGAGGATGAAAGGTATTCAAGGAATAGAATGAATTGGAACGATGTGGTATACCGAGGTCGACGTGACGTGCCGTCAATGGACTGAACCAGGGCAAGTGAAGCGTCTGGGGTAAACCATGGAAAGTTTTATGGGGCCTGGATGTGGAGAGGGAGCTGTGATTTCGGTGCATTATATATCACAGCTAGAGACTGAGTGTGAGCAAATGTGGCCTTTGTTGTCTTTTCCTAGTGCTACCTCGCGCACATGCGGGAGGAGGGGGTTGTCGTTTCATGTGTGACGGGGCAGCGACGAGAATTAACAAGGGCAGACAGTATGAAATATGTACATGTGTATATATGTATATGTCTGTGTGTGTTTATGTATGTATACGTTGAGATGTATAGGTATGTATATGTGCGTGTGCGGACGTGTATGTATATATATATGTGTGTATGTGGGTGGGTTGGGCCATTCTTTCATCTGTTTCCTTGCGCTACCTCGCTAACGCGGGAGACAGCGACAAAGTATGATAAAAAGATATATATATATATATATATATATATATATATATATATATATATATATATATATATATATATATATATATATATATATTTTTTTTTTTTTTTATACTTTGTCGCTGTCTCCCGCGTTTGCGAGGTAGCGCAAGGAAACAGACGAAAGAAATGGCCCAACCCCCCCCCCAAACACATGTATATACATACGTCCACACACGCAAATATACATACCTACACAGCTTTCCATGGTTTACCCCAGACGCTTCACATGCCCTGCTTCAATCCACTGACAGCACGTCCACCCCGGTATACCACATCGATCCAATTCACTCTATTCCTTGCCCTCCTTTCACCCTCCTGCATGCTCAGGCCCCGATCACACAAAATCTTTTTCACTCCATCTTTCCACCTCCAATTTGGTCTCCCTCTTCTCCTTGTTCCCTCCACCTCCGACACATATATCCTCTTGATCAATCTTTCCTCACTCATCCTCTCCATGTGCCCAAACCACTTCAAAACACCCTCTTCTGCTCTCTCAACCACGCTCTTTTTATTTCCACACATCTCTCTTACCCTTACGTTACTCACTCGATCAAACCACCTCACACCACACATTGTCCTCAACATCTCATTTCCAGCACATCCATCCTCCTGCGCACAACTCTATCCATAGCCTAAGCCTCGCAACCATACAACATTGTTGGAACCACTATTCCTTCAAACATACCCATTTTTGCTTTCCGAGATAATGTTCTCGACTTCCACACATTCTTCAAGGCTCCCAGGATTTTCGCCCCCTCCTCCACCCTATGATCCACTTCCGCTTCCATGGTTCCATCCGCTGCCAGATCCACTCCCAGATATCTAAGACACTCCACCTCCTCCAGTTTTTCTCCATTCAAACTCACCTCCCAATTGACTTGACCCTCAACCCTATTGTACCTAATAACCTTGCTCTTATTCACATTTACCCTTAACTTTCTTCTTTCACACACTTTTCCAAACTCAGTCACCAGCTTCTGCAGTTTCTCACATGAATCAGCCACCAGCGCTGTATCATCAGCGAACAACAACTGACTCACTTCCCAAGCTCTCTCATCCCCAACAGACTTCATACTTGCCCCTCTTTCCAAAACTCTTGCATTCACCTCCCTAACAACCCCATCCATAAACAAATTAAACAACCATGGAGACATCACACACCCCTGCCGCAAACCTACATTCACTGAGAACCAATCACTTTCCTCTCTTCCTACACGTACACATGCCTTACATCCTCGATAAAAACTTTTCACTGCTTCTAACAACTTTCCTCCTACACCATATATTCTTAATACCTTCCACAGAGCATCTCTATCAACTCTATCGTATGCCTTCTCCAGATCCATAAATGCTACATACAAATCCATTTGCTTTTCTAAGTATTTCTCACATACATTCTTCAAAGCAAACACCTGATCCACACATCCTCTACCACTTCTGAAACCACACTGCTCTTCCCCAATCTGATGCTCTGTACATGCCTTCACCCTCTCAATCAATACTCTCCCATATAATTTACCAGGAATACTCAACAAACTTATACCTCTGTAATTTGAGCACTCACTCTTATCCCCTTTGCCTTTGTACAATGGCACTATGCACGCATTCCGCCAATCCTCAGGCACCTCACCATGAGTCATACATACATTAAATAACCTTACCAACCAGTCAACAATACAGTCACCCCCTTTTTTAATAAATTCCACTGCAATACCATCCAAACCTGCTGCCTTGCCGGCTTTCATCTTCCGCAAAGCTTTCACTACCTCTTCTCTGTTTACCAAATCATTTTCCCTAACCCTCTCACTTTGCACACCACCTCGACCAAAACACCCCATATCTGCCACTCTATCATCAAACACATTCAACAAACCTTCAAAATACTCACTCTATCTCCTTCTCACATCACCACTACTTGTTATCACCTCCCCACTTGCGTCCTTCACCGAAGTTCCCATTTGCTCCCTTGTCTTACGCACTTTATTTACCTCCTTCCAGAACATCTTTTTATTCTCCCTAAAATTTAATGATACTCTCTCACCCCAACTCTCATTTGCCCTTTTTTTCACCTCTTGCACCTTTCTCTTGACCTCCTGTCTCTTTCTTTTATACATCTCCCACTCAATTGCATTTTTTCCCTGCAAAAATCGTCCAGATGCCTCTCTCTTCTCTTTCACTAATACTCTTACTTCTTCATCCCACCACTCACTACCCTTTCTAATCAACCCACCTCCCACTCTTCTCATGCCACAAGCATCTTTTGCGCAATCCATCACTGATTCCCTAAATACATCCCATTCCTCCCCCACTCCCCTTACTTCCATTGTTCTCACCTTTTTCCATTCTGTACTCAGTCTCTCCTGGTACTTCCTCACACAGGTCTCCTTCTCAAGCTCACTTACTCTCACCACCCTCTTCACCCCAACATTCACTCTTCTTTTCTGAAAACCCATACAAATCTTCACCTTAGCCTCCACAAGATAATGATCAGACATCCCTCCAGTTGCACCTCTCAGCACATTAACATCCAAAAGTCTCTCTTTCGCACGCCTGTCAATTAACACGTAATCCAATAACGCTCTCTGGCCATCTCTCCTACTTACATAAGTATACTTATGTATATCTCGCTTTTTAAACCAGGTATTCCCAATCATCAGTCCTTTTTCAGCACATAAATCTACAAGCTCTTCACCATTTCCATTTACAACACTGAACACCCCATGTATACCAATTATTCCCTCAACTGCCACATTACTCACCTTTGCATTCAAATCACCCATCACTATGACCCGGTCTCGTGCATCAAAACCAATAACACACTCATTCAGCTGCTCCCAAAACACTTGCCTCTCTTGATCTTTCTTCTCATGCCCAGGTGCATATGCACCAATAATCACCCACCTCTCTACATCAACTTTCAGTTTTACCCATATTAATCGAGAATTTACTTCCTTACACTCTATCACATACTCCCACAACTCCAGTTTCAGGAGTATTGCTACTCCTTCCCTTGCTCTTGTCCTCTCACTAACCCCTGACTTTACTCCCCAGACATTCCCAAACCACTCTTCCCCTTTACCCTTGAGCTTCGTTTCACTCAGAGCCAAAACATCCAGGTTCCTTTCCTCAAACATACTACCTATCTCTCCTTTTTTCACATCTTGGTTACATCCACACACATTTAGGCACCCCACTCTGAGCCTTCGAGGAGGATGAGCGCTCCCCGTGCGCCTCCTTCTTCTGTTTCCCATTTTAGAAAGTTAATACAAGGAGGGGAGGATTTCTGGCCCCCGCTCCCGTCCCCTCTAGTCGCTTTCTACAACACGCGAGGAATACGTAGGAAGTATTCTTTCACCCCTATCCCCAGAGATAATATACATATATATATATATATATATATATATATATATATATATATATATATATATATATATATATATATATATATATATATATATATATATATATATATAAAGGCCATTTGGCTAACATGCGATTGTCCAAGCCAGACAACTAGTGTATCATAGACTTATTATGTGGACAAGAAGACGAATTATTTGCAAATCTTATCAACAATAAAGTTACCCAATATATATAGACCTTTATTGATATCAAAGTCATAATTCTTTGTGTATTTGATAATTGAAGATTCAATGGTATTTCTCGTGGTACTGAAGTTAGAGTTAATAGCTGATATGGCATTACTCCAATCAATACAATGGTCATAGTTTTTAACTTGATTAAACAAGTTTCGATTCTTTTCCTTTTCTTATACTCTATTCATGTTGCTTAAGTCTAACAGAAAGATCCTTACCAGTCTGCCCAACATAAAACTTATCACAATTTCTACATGGTACTTTATAGATGCGCCCAGGAGAATTTTTTGTTGAGTTTCTCATTAAGATATTCCTCATAATAATATTGTTGCTGAAGGCAACATTTACATAAAAGGGTCTAAGCAACATGGGAAGTGCAGTAACGTTATTATCAAAAGGGCGAACTGAAAGATTCTTCGTGTTAGTGGAAGGTATGGGCTCAACTCCATAAAATGATTTCTTTGCTAACTTAAGGGATTTATCAATGAAAGATCTAGCTTACTTCAACTTAGATCCATTCGAATATATCCTCTTAAACACATTATCAATAAACTCTGAACTGCAAATATGTAATGCCCTAAGGAACATAGATTGAATTGATGATAATTTAACTCTGTCAAATTGAGATCGCTTGATCACGCAAAAAATTGTGATCCTTTCCAATACACACACACACACACACACACACACACAACACACACACACACACACACACACACACATATATATATATATATATATATATATATATATATATATATATATATATATTTTTTTTTTTTTTTTTTTTTTGCTTTGTCGCTGTCTCCCGCGTTTGTGAGGTAGCGCAAGGAAACACACGAAAGAAATGGCCCAACCCACCCCCATACACATGTATATACATACGTCCACACACGCAAAATATACATACCTACACAGCTTTCCATGGTTTACCCCAGACGCTTCACATGCCCCGATTCAATCCACTGACGGCACGTCAACCCCGGTATACCACATCGCTCCAATTCACTCTATTCCTTGCCCTCCTTTCACCCTCCTGCATGTTCAGGCCCCGATCACAAAAAATCTTTTTCACTCCATCTTTCCACCTCCAATTTGGTCTCCCACTTCTCGTTCCCTCCACCTCCGACACATATATCCTCTTGGTCAATCTTTCCTCACTCATTCTCTCCATGTGCCCAAACCATTTCAAAACACCCTCTTCTGCTCTCTCAACCACGCTCTTTTTATTTCCACACATCTCTCTTACCCTTACGTTACTTACTCGATCAAACCACCTCACACCACACATTGTCCTCAAACATCTCATTTCCAGCACATCCATCCTCCTGCGCACAACTCTATCCATAGCCCACGCCTCGCAACCATACAACATTGTTGGAACCACTATTCCTTCAAACATACCCACTTTTGCTTTCCGAGATAATGTTCTCGACTTCCACACATTCTTCAAGGCTCCCAGGATTTTCGCCCCTCCCCCACCCTATGATCCACTTCCGCTTCCATGGTTCCATCCGCTGCCAGATCCACTCCCAGATATCTAAAACACTTCACTTCCTCCAGTTTTTCTCCATTCAAACTCACCTCCCAATTGACTTGACCATCAACCCTACTGTACCTAATAACCTTGCTCTTATTCACATTTACTCTTAACTTTCTTCTTTCACACACTTTACCAAACTCAGTCACCAGCTTCTGCGGTTTCTCACATGAATCAGCCACCAGCGCTGTATCATCAGCGAACAACAACTGACTCACTTCCCAAGCTCTCTCATCCCCAACAGACTTCATACTTGCCCCTCTTTCCAAAACTCTTGCATTTACCTCCCTAACAACCCCTCCATAAACAAATTAAACAACCATGGAGACATCACACACCCCTGCCGCAAACCTACATTCACTGAGAACCAATCACTTTCCTCTCTTCCTACACGTACACATGCCTTACATCCTCGATAAAAACTTTTCACTGCTTCTAACAACTTTCCTCCCTACACCATATATTCTTAATACCTTCCACAGAGCATCTCTATCAACTCTATCGTATGCCTTCTCCAGATCCATAAATGCTACATACAAATCCATTTGCTTTTCTAAGTATTTCTCACATACATTCTTCAAAGCAAACACCTGATCCACACATCCTCTACCACTTCTGAAACCACACTGCTCTTCCCCAATCTGATGCTCTGTACATGCCTTCACCCTCTCAATCAATACTCTCCCATATAATTTACCAGGAATACTCAACAAACTTATACCTCTGTAATTTGAGCACTCACTCTTATCCCCTTTGCCTTTGTACAATGGCACTATGCACGCATTCCGCCAATCCTCAGGCACCTCACCATGAGTCATACATACATTAAATAACCTTACCAACCAGTCAACAATACAGTCACCCCCTTTTTTAATAAATTCCACTGCAATACCATCCAAACCTGCTGCCTTGCCGGCTTTCATCTTCCGCAAAGCTTTCACTACCTCTTCTCTGTTTACCAAATCATTTTCCCTAACCCTCTCACTTTGCACACCACCTCGACCAAAACACCCCATATCTGCCACTCTATCATCAAACACATTCAACAAACCTTCAAAATACTCACTCTATCTCCTTCTCACATCACCACTACTTGTTATCACCTCCCCACTTGCGTCCTTCACCGAAGTTCCCATTTGCTCCCTTGTCTTACGCACTTTATTTACCTCCTTCCAGAACATCTTTTTATTCTCCCTAAAATTTAATGATACTCTCTCACCCCAACTCTCATTTGCCCTTTTTTTCACCTCTTGCACCTTTCTCTTGACCTCCTGTCTCTTTCTTTTATACATCTCCCACTCAATTGCATTTTTTCCCTGCAAAAATCGTCCAGATGCCTCTCTCTTCTCTTTCACTAATACTCTTACTTCTTCATCCCACCACTCACTACCCTTTCTAATCAACCCACCTCCCACTCTTCTCATGCCACAAGCATCTTTTGCGCAATCCATCACTGATTCCCTAAATACATCCCATTCCTCCCCCACTCCCCTTACTTCCATTGTTCTCACCTTTTTCCATTCTGTACTCAGTCTCTCCTGGTACTTCCTCACACAGGTCTCCTTCTCAAGCTCACTTACTCTCACCACCCTCTTCACCCCAACATTCACTCTTCTTTTCTGAAAACCCATACAAATCTTCACCTTAGCCTCCACAAGATAATGATCAGACATCCCTCCAGTTGCACCTCTCAGCACATTAACATCCAAAAGTCTCTCTTTCGCACGCCTGTCAATTAACACGTAATCCAATAACGCTCTCTGGCCATCTCTCCTACTTACATAAGTATACTTATGTATATCTCGCTTTTTAAACCAGGTATTCCCAATCATCAGTCCTTTTTCAGCACATAAATCTACAAGCTCTTCACCATTTCCATTTACAACACTGAACACCCCATGTATACCAATTATTCCCTCAACTGCCACATTACTCACCTTTGCATTCAAATCACCCATCACTATGACCCGGTCTCGTGCATCAAAACCACTAACACACTCATTCAGCTGCTCCCAAAACACTTGCCTCTCTTGATCTTTCTTCTCATGCCCAGGTGCATATGCACCAATAATCACCCACCTCTCTCCATCAACTTTCAGTTTTACCCATATTAATCGAGAATTTACTTCTTACACTCTATCACATACTCCCACAACTCCAGTTTCAGGAGTATTGCTACTCCTTCCCTTGCTCTTGTCCTCTCACTAACCCCTGACTTTACTCCCCAGACATTCCCAAACCACTCTTCCCCTTTACCCTTGAGCTTCGTTTCACTCAGAGCCAAAACATCCAGGTTCCTTTCCTCAAACATACTACCTATCTCTCCTTTTTTCACATCTTGGTTACATCCACACACATTTAGGCACCCCACTCTGAGCCTTCGAGGAGGATGAGCGCTCCCCGTGCGCCTCCTTCTTCTGTTTCCCATTTTAGAAAGTTAATACAAGGAGGGGAGGATTTCTGGCCCCCGCTCCCGTCCCCTCTAGTCGCTTTCTACAACACGCGAGGAATACGTAGGAAGTATTCTTTCACCCCTATCCCCAGAGATAATATACATATATATATATATATATATATATATATATATATATATATATATATATATATATATATATATATATATATATATATATATATATATATATATAAAGGCCATTTGGCTAACATGCGATTGTCCAAGCCAGACAACTAGTGTATCATAGACTTATTATGTGGACAAGAAGACGAATTATTTGCAAATCTTATCAACAATAAAGTTACCCAATATATATAGACCTTTATTGATATCAAAGTCATAATTCTTTGTGTATTTGATAATTGAAGATTCAATGGTATTTCTCGTGGTACTGAAGTTAGAGTTAATAGCTGATATGGCATTACTCCAATCAATACAATGGTCATAGTTTTTAACTTGATTAAACAAGTTTCGATTCTTTTCCTTTTCTTATACTCTATTCATGTTGCTTAAGTCTAACAGAAAGATCCTTACCAGTCTGCCCAACATAAAACTTATCACAATTTCTACATGGTACTTTATAGATGCGCCCAGGAGAATTTTTTGTTGAGTTTCTCATTAAGATATTCCTCATAATAATATTGTTGCTGAAGGCAACATTTACATAAAAGGGTCTAAGCAACATGGGAAGTGCAGTAACGTTATTATCAAAAGGGCGAACTGAAAGATTCTTCGAGTTAGTGGAAGGTATGGGCTCAACTCCATAAAATGATTTCTTTGCTAACTTAAGGGATTTATCAATGAAAGATCTAGCTTACTTCAACTTAGATCCATTCGAATATATCCTCTTAAACACATTATCAATAAACTCTGAACTGCAAATATGTAATGCCCTAAGGAACATAGATTGAATTGATGATAATTTAACTCTGTCAAATTGAGATCGCTTGATCACGCAAAAAATTGTGATCCTTTCCAATACACACACACACACACACACACACACACACACACACACACACACACACACACACACACATATATATATATATATATATATATATATATATATATATATATATATATTTTTTTTTTTTTTTTTTTTTTTTGCTTTGTCGCTGTCTCCCGCGTTTGCGAGGTAGCGCAAGGAAACACACGAAAGAAATGGCCCAACCCACCCCCATACACATGTATATACATACGTCCACACACGCAAAATATACATACCTACACAGCTTTCCATGGTTTACCCCAGACGCTTCACATGCCCCGATTCAATCCACTGACAGCACGTCAACCCCGGTATACCACATCGCTCCAATTCACTCTATTCCTTGCCCTCCTTTCACCCTCCTGCAGGTTCAGGCCCCGATCACACAAAATCTTTTTCACTCCATCTTTCCACCTCCAATTTGGTCTCCCACTTCTCCTCGTTCCCTCCACCTCCGACACATATATCCTCTTGGTCAATCTTTCCTCACTCATTCTCTCCATGTGCAAAACCATTTCAAAACACCCTCTTCTGCTCTCTCAACCACGCTCTTTTTATTTCTTACCCTTACGTTACTTACTCGATCAAACCACCTCACACCACACATTGTCCTCAAACATCTCATTTCCAGCACATCCATCCTCCTGCGCACAACTCTATCCATAGCCCACGCCTCGCAACCATACAACATTGTTGGAACCACTATTCCTTCAAACATACCCACTTTTGCTCTCCGAGATAATGTTCTCGACTTCCACACATTCTTCAAGGCTCCCAGGATTTTCGCCCCTCCCCCACCCTATGATCCACTTCCGCTTCCATGGTTCCATCCGCTGCCAGATCCACTCCCAGATATCTAAAACACTTCACTTCCTCCAGTTTTTCTCCATTCAAACTCACCTCCCAATTGACTTGACCATCAACCCTACTGTACCTAATAACCTTGCTCTTATTCACATTTACTCTTAACTTTCTTCTTTCACACACTTTACCAAACTCAGTCACCAGCTTCTGCGGTTTCTCACATGAATCAGCCACCAGCGCTGTATCATCAGCGAACTACAACTGACTCACTTCCCAAGCTCTCTCATCCCCAACAGACTTCATACTTGCCCCTCTTTCCAAAACTCTTGCATTTACCTCCCTAACAACCCCTCCATAAACAAATTAAACAACCATGGAGACATCACACACCCCTGCCGCAAACCTATATATATATATATATATATATATATATATATTTTTTTTTTTTTTTCATACTATTCGCCATTTCCCGCGATAGCGAGGTAGCGTTAAGAACAGAGGACTGGGCCTTTGAGGGAATATCCTCACCTGGCCCTCTTCTCTGTTCCTTCTTTTGGAAAATTAAAAAAAAAAAAAAACGAGAGGGGAGGATATATATATTTTTTTTATTATATATTTATTTTGCTTTGTCGCTGTCTCCCGCATTTGCGAGGTAGCGCAAGGAAACAGAAGAAAGAAATGGCCCCAACCCACCCCCATACACATGCATATACACACACGTCCACACACGCAAATATACATACCTATACATCACAATGTACACATATATATACACACACAGACACATACATATATTCCCATGCACACAATTTACACTTCTGCTTTTATTCATTCCCATCGCCACCTCGCCATATATATATATATATGTATATATATATATATATATATATGATACAGCGCTGGTGGCTGATTCATGTGAGAAACTGCAGAAGCTGGTGACTGAGTTTGGAAAAGTGTGTGGAAGAAGAAAGTTAAGAGTAAATGTGAATAAGAGCAAGGTTATTAGGTACAGTAGGGTTGAGGGTCAAGTCAATTGGGAGGTGAGTTTGAATGGAGAAAAACTGGAGGAAGTGAAGTGTTTTAGATATCTGGGAGTGGATCTGGCAGCGGATGGAACCATGGAAGCGGAAGTGGATCATAGGGTGGGGGAGGGGGCGAAAATCCTGGGGGCCTTGAAGAATGTGTGGAAGTCGAGAACATTATCTCGGAAAGCAAAAATGAGTATGTTTGAAGGAATAGTGGTTCCAACAATGTTGTATGGTTGCGAGGCGTGGGCTATGGATAGAGTTGTGCGCAGGAGGATGGATGTGCTGGAAATGAGATGTTTGAGGACAGTGTGTGGTGTGAGGTGGTTTGATCGAGTGAGTAACGTAAGGGTAAGAGAGATGTGTGGAAATAAAAAGAGCGTGGTTGAGAGAGCAGAAGAGGGTGTTTTGAAGTGGTTTGGGCACATGGAGAGGATGAGTGAGGAAAGATTGACCAAGAGGATATATGTGTCGGAGGTGGAGGGAACAAGGAGAAGAGGGAGACCAAATTGGAGGTGGAAAGATGGAGTGAAAAAGATTTTGTGTGATCGGGGCCTGAACATGCAGGAGGGTGAAAGGAGGGCAAGGAATAGAGTGAATTGGAGCGATGTGGTACACCGGGGTTGACGTGCTGTCAGTGGATTGAAGCAAGGCATGTGAAGCGTCTGTGGTAAACCATGGAAAGCTGTGTAGGTATGTATATTTGCGTGTGTGGACGTATGTATATACATGTGTATGGGGGGGTGGTTGGGCCATTTCTTTCGTCTGTTTCCTTGCGCTACCTCGCAAACGCGGGAGACAGCGACAAAGTATAATAATAATAAAATTATATATATATATATATATATATATATATATATATATATATATATATATATATATATATATATATATATATATATCAAAAAAAAAATGTGCGTGTGTGTGTGTGTATGTGTGTGTGTGTGTGTGCGTGTGTGTGTGTGCAGATATCAATAAAATGGAAGGAATGGATTATACGTACAAAAAAGGTGCTTAGTAAAGAAAGATAAAATGCTGAATAGTGGTGAAAACCTTTGTATTTATTACATTGAGAAAGTAGTAAATTAAATTACATCTAGAGGGCAACATGTTTTCAAGTAATAATGAAATTTGTTCTTCATCAAAATCAAACAGAAAATAAAAAAAAAATCATAAAAGCCTAATACGTTTGTGTTGCTTATCCAGGCCCATTTTTACTAAGTAATGTTGGGACGGCTCCACCCACCTTAATCACTTGAGTACATAGAATATATTATCGTCGATGTTAAAGAGTTTTTCCTTTTGATGTTATCCTTAAAATGAAGGTTAAGGAAAGTGAGATAGAGCTTAACGTTAAAGTTAGGATAGCTAAGGCATCCTTGACCATATAATTACTAGTCATGTGTTAATATAGGTTAGGTTAGGTTCAGTATCCTTCATCAGGTCACCATTACCAAGGTGTTGTTATGTTGGGTCAGGCAACTTTAAACCAACTTTCAGTATTATTTACTCATAAATCTTTAAGTTCTAATAACACAAAATTTTTAGAGTAGATAGGGTAGAAACTGATGGAAGCCATTTCTAACATTCTTGCCTAACCTGACCTCTTGCCTTCCCAAAACATAGCCATCCCAGCTTGAATATTGTACTGCTGTGGTCGTCAACTAATTTGAAAAGGAAGACATTGAATGGAGATATTACTGAGGTAATCTCCAAAGATGATTACTTGACTGAGAAACAAATTCAGAGAGCAGGTTAAACGAATTAAATCCATTCAGCTTTATGGAAAAGAAGTTTAAGAGATCCTATACAGGTATATAAAGTTATTGTAAATGCATCCCTTTAAGCTTGATAGTTTTACTTCCTGTAACTAGTTCCAATAATTAAAACAATATTCAGCATTGTGATTTAAGTGACTGACTTTAGGATGCATTGGATCTGTCAAAAATTGTATTTAGCAAATACTTCAACTTTCAACTGACCCATTCTATATTTTCATTCATTTCATCTCAGTTTTATCACCTTTCTGTTACTGTTTAATATCAACAATAGCCCGTCTACGTAGTTGGGGCTCTGGAGCAAAGGAAAGTTTTTCTAGCCTAGGTTAGGGTAGCATCTAAACCAAACCTAAATGACCTTACCTTAGAAATATGTTCAGACAGTACCTTCTGAAAATATTTCTTAAGGTGATGTCGTGGGGATTAGTTTAGGCGCTAACTAAACCTTGGCTAGAAAAAGTTTGCTTTGAAGCCACAACTAGTTGAAAGGCCTACTTTAAGTGGTGATATTGAAATTCATTTGCTCCAGTGTGCCCCTCCGTCCGTTTGTTTTATGTCCATCTAAAGATGCATACGTTCAATTTTTGATGTAGATTGATTTCCTATCTTAGTTTCGTCTACGGAATTCTACATCTTCAGTTCAGCACACCATTGTGGTAATGAAGGGAAAGTCACCACATTTACAAGCCGAGTGCACGTAGCTTATCCCACCTCGTTAGAGAGAAAACTTACCTGTATTTGAATTAATGAACGGGAACAGAGAACACAAAATTTTACTACACATTAATTATACAACTATATAATTTATATTATATACATTACCAGATTTCCTGCACTTTCCATCACAAATTTGCTGAGGTCATAGCCTTGAAGTTACCATTACCTGACAACCTTAAGGATGGTGGTCTACAACACCTCTAGATTGATGGAGAAAACGAAAAGTTTCGTTTTACTATTAAGACCACACAAATGCGGTAATTCCACTTCACTACCACTAACTACTAGTTATTTTACTTGTTGATTTTCACGGTTAAGATTTTCATCCTCTGAGCGAAGCCATACAATAATCGTCCTTATCTACTCTGAGCATTGGATAGCCTCCTGATGATCAAGATTGCTGTTTTGGTTGTCCGTTTCCCTTGTTACTGATGCGTCTCACTGCACACCTTACATGAGTGCCTTCCACAGTATTAGGGACAGCTGCTGGGCCTCACTGTAGCTACTTCTGGGACGGTTGCCAATCTTCCTCGTATTCCCTCATGACCACAGCGCCAAACCGACTCCCGCCATCAGGCCGAAATTCACAAACATTTTTGACAAAATTGAGACAACCACTTTCGCGTCACTTTGGACACCAAGTGAATTTATACGACAATTACGTTCAAGATGCTTGGTTTTTCGTTCATGGATTGAACAGAAGCAACCAACGATGGTTGCTACTGCCCAATCCATGAAGTCCCCCCCACCACGGAAAGGTAACCAAGCTTCGGGGGGGATGGGTGTTTACCCTGACGCCAACAGAGAAACTCAGTATAATATTTTCATTACAACTTTCCTTAATCTTGAAAGATGAATCAATCAGAGGGAAGAATAGCCCCAGCCATATGAAGATTGGCTAACCGAATCCTTGCGCATTGTGTAGAAAGTGATTTCTTTGAGGGTTGCTTTATGGAAGGCACGGCAGCGTCGGAAGAGTTTCATTTTTTCTTTGAAGACGAAGGAAATTATCCCCGTGAATTTATGTATTTTTTTTGTGCGGGATAATGTTCCCATCTTTTTTTCTTTCTTTGTTTTTCAACGTCCCTACGTAGATATTATGTGCCATCCACTACTGGGAGAAAGCCAGACTTCCGCTAGATAAACGTAATCCTTGGCGAGGCCAAACTAAAGTTGTCTTGGTGTTGGTTCCTCAGTGATAACACAAACACAAACACAAACACGCCTCCAGTGTCCACTCTAGGGCCGTGTTCTCCTGCAGCACCAGCATGAAGAAAGAACTCAGGTTCCTCACCAACTGAATCTTTTGGCACGGGGAGCGTGTGTCATCTCGACACGCCTTTTAACGCCCGTACGTGGTGCGGAGTGCAGTCGGTCTGTAACGTAGGACATGTCATGTCTTATTGGTCCCAGTCGGTCTAGAACGCTAGGCCTGACATGTGTTGGGGGACCAAGTCGGTCTTGAATGGTGGGCCTGACGTGTGTTGGTGGACCAAGTCGGTCTTGAATGGTGGGCCTGACAGGTCTTGAGACCTGCCATGTCTCCCTGAAGGTGAGCTTGACAAGTGGGGTGGGCTGCATTTCCTCATGGATGGTGTGTCTGGTAGGCAGTGTGGGCTGCAGTGCCACTTGAGTGGGCGAGGTCACTTGGTCAGCATCAGTGGGACGGTGAGGTTTCACTTTTGCACAGCGACCATTGACGGAGAGTGGTGTCACGTCGGCAAGAAGTGCCTTCTTGAAGGAGGCATAGCAAGAGTACTGGATGACGGCAATCCCGCGGTGGTTCTCGTAGGTCGTGTAGGACAGCATGTCGAAGAGAACGATGTCGCCGAACTGCTTGAAGAATTCCCAGACGTTCGACCTTGAGATTTTGTATGGAACGTTGACGACCCTGATGGTATACCTCTGCAGGACGGTTTTGAGAACCTCTTGCAACTGCTCGTTGGTGGGCACGATGACATGTATGTCGTCATCATCGCAGCCCAACTCATCTATATGTGGGAATCGGGTCTCGTGTGGTGGACGGTCCAGCAAATCATCCTCATCGTGGAAAGGCAGGTAGGCCTGGTCAAGGAGGGCGACCCAGAGCACCTGCTGCTGCTCGACCACCTCCACAACTGAGCTTTTTGCAAAAACTCCCATGTTGAAGATACTAAGATTACGTTGTGCACTTTACGAAGTAACCTCGGTTATCCTTGTACGTCCACAAATATAGTGAGTCTATATTGATATGGGAAAATATAGTAAGGTACCCCCATGCTCTAATATCCCACATAGAAACAAAAGCATAGTCGACTTTGGCGATTTTAAATGTAGAGACCATCTAAAATATTGTAGGTGGGTTAATGGTTGTTACATGGTGACCAAGGGTACAGGTGGATGGGACAGACATGATATAGTTAAGATCGATAGATGGGACAGACAGGGTATAGTGAATATCCATAGATGAGACAGACTGGGTACAGTGAAGATTGATAGATGGGACTGACAGGGTATAGTGAATATCCATAGATGGGAGAGACAGGGTGTAGTGAAGATGCATACATGGTACTGACAGGGTACAGTGAAGATTCGTAGATGAGACAGACAGGGTATAGTGAAGATCCATAGATGCGACAGACAGGGTATAGTGAAGATGTGTAGATGGTACATACATTATAATGAATTGATTGATGGGACAGACAGGGTATAGTGAACATGATGGTGGGAGATAATGGTGTCTCTCTCTGTAGTGAACATGATGGTGAGAGATAATGGTGTCTCTCTCTGTACTGAACATGACGGTGAGAGATAATGGTGTCTGTGATTCGGTACTTAGAACTCACATGAGACTAATCAGATATATGATTATGAGCAGAAAAAGATGTTATCTATGTGTGATATGCAAGAGGAGGAAAACTACTCCGACACATCACATTTTACACACATTTCCACAGGACAAGGAGAGGTAAGGGGTATTGCTGTGATGGAATTGGTAAGACATTCATAAATATAAACGTAGGATGGGATAAATCTAAGACAAGTAGATAACAAACAACCACATTTTTCTACAAACTCAACAAAGACAAAGGCGAATTTTTTAGATATCAAGAAGTACATACCATATATCCCCAAAATGCCTACAGTTTTGTAATTAAAGAAAAAAATATTCTTGAGCTTACTTATTGACGAGTCACTTATGCTAATCAACTTTGTTTTCAAGCTCATTATTGTTAGAGTATTTCCCATCATCTCTTATCTGCATAATTACTTCATCAGGATCATTAGGCTTACGAGGACGAATTACAGGATATGTATGTAAATATGTTGCTTTAATGTTAAAGAATGAAATATGTCCTGGTTGATATGGCATGATTGTTGATGAAGCCGTCCAGTTGATTTGGTCCCTAACATTGTGTTTAATGTTACCTATATATGTTATTGCTCATAGTTGTCTGAAGTCGTGCGTACAATACTTCATCCTTGGGAAAAACATGAAAAACAAGTTTTGGATTATTTTCTTTTCTCTTTTTTCAAACTGGAAACTCGTTGTAAAGTTTTCGTCAACAAACAGACAGCCAGACAGCGCAAGGGTAATTAGTACCACCACCTGTTGACAACGTGCACAATTAAAGCAGCCATTGCTCACGCGAGATTACTCCTGCTTTCCTGTCTTTCTTATATAGTCTTTGTATCACTACACACACACACACACACACACACGCACACACACGCACACACACACACACACACACCATTATATTTCCACTACAAGCTACATTACACTCTCCACTAGAGGCAATTCTGCCCAGTGTACACCCTCTACCGTAACCTGCCATCATCACTATATTGATGTTTCATCTTCACTACACTAGTGCTTCAACTTCACTATGTTAATGTATCATTTAGGATATCAGATCAATGAGGAAACCAGAGTCGACTATATTTTTGTGTGGCTTCACTATATTGTTGCAAGTGCTGGTCTATGAAAGTTTACTTCGTCAAGTAAATCACTCATCTCACCAGATCGCAGAAATGACTCACGTCCGCGCTGCCCATCGGTACCCTGGCAAGGAATCCTTCCTTGAATTTTTCGAGGCTCACATCCAGCAAACCGGGGCTGTTAAAGATTGTATAAGCCGAACTGAGCTATATTTGCGATACTGTGAATTCTGCGAAGGGTTCGGGTACGAGAAAGCTGCCGTCCTGAACGTCGGCAGAACACTGGGACGGTGGGGCATCAAGGCAGATCGCAGACTTGGAGGACGCAACGGCCGCCACCAGGAGTACGCCTACACCAGAATTGCCTGGTTGTCCAGCAGTGAGGGCCTGGCCCAGGGAGGAAAGCGGTGCCTTCCAGAAAGCCAAAGGCCTTCCAGGAAGAGATCACGTCTGGATATCGAACCCGTGCACGAGAGAGTAGTGGTGAAGATCCAGACTCGGCATCAAGATGATGATGACCTGTGCGAAGGCGGACCCAGCGAGGAAACTGGTGTAGTTGACACAGGAGCAGCCGCCATCCCCATCAATGTTTCTTTGGCTCCCACCAAACAACGGGGCAAAGTGATGCCTACCACTGAATTGGTGACCTTGATCCCCTACTTCTATGGGGATGAATCAGGCCTGGTGGATCCCGACGTACTCGTACTGGTCGTCGATGAAGACCCTGATGTGTCCGTCGCTGCGACTGGAGGATCAGCAGCACCTGCAGCAGCAGCCGACCCTAAAGCTGAAGCGGCCGTGTTGAAGATTAAAGTCCACACCACCAACATTCATCCCTGAAATTCCTTGAACCTTAAGTTCCCGTCCCTGAGATTGGAGAAGCTGCTCCTCCTCCAGCAGTCGACCCTGTTATACCCGGTCCTCAGAAGACACTTCCTATGGCAAAAGTTTTCATTCAGTTGCAAATTATTGACAAACTATTGTACGAATAAAGCGGTTACCATAAAGGATCAAATTGTTAGGAAAAGTTCCTAACATTTATGAGTCCCATCCATAGCGATGAAAAAAAGAAATAAGAAAAATACATCCGTTCTGTTGGGTGCCATAAACATGGCACAAATGGACCCTAAGTCGAACTGCTGACCTCCTAGTGGTAGGGTCCGGGCAACTTTGAGGGAACATTAACCTTCAAAGGCTAACAGCAGTCGCACAAAAGCATTAAAATCAATCATTATTAGTCATTTACAATAATCACAGACGATGGTTATAGCCTCGCCCATTCATCATCTCATTCGCTGTGAACGAAACCATAGGCGACTCTGATTGCACCTACATCTATCAAGTTTACCTATTTATTCAACCATCTATCTATCTGTCTATCGTCCTTGTTTGAAGATTTTCTGTATCATGTAAATCTCAGCCATTGAAATGTCCTGAGATCAATGTCGAAGTGAACAAATGAATTCTAGTTTGGACTGAAATAGCCCCGTTTTTGCACCTTCCTTCACCATTTGTCAACCATTTATTCTCCGTAAGGATTTACGAACTAACTTCAGAGTCGTATTACAAACATATGAAACATGTCACCAACTCACTGTTTTGTTCATATTTTTTGCTATATTACATCTGTCAGTTTCTAACTGCAATCATCGGATGAATATCTTTATATATTTTGCTGCTGTTTCAGTTCCTTCATGACAATAATAAACCAGACCTTGTTTTCATCATGTAACATGCAGTTCAAGAAGAAAGTCTATAGATGAAAAAATCTAGTTGCATAAATTTGATTAATTAGATTACACGCAGAATATTAGGCCTTCTTGACAAACACCATTTCAGACGTAATGGTTGCTCGAACATTGGTCGTTGAGATAAAGAAAGAAAAACAAAAAAATGTTTAGTAAAACTATATCAGTACAAATCCAATGTATCGTATGTACTGATATGAAAGATAATATACAGTCTGTATTGATATCAAAGACAATATAGGCAGCATGTATGAATTTTCCCTTTATAAATGGAAGATCATGATTGCCACTGCGATCTCGACCTGCCGTTTTCTTAATGAAATGTACGTCTCCTGAGAACGAGGCGAGGCGACCGACGCTCACGTCTGGCTCGACCCAGTTTGAGAATATATATATATATATATATATATATATATATATATATATATATATATATATATATATATATATATATATATATATATATATATATATATTATGTTATATATATATATATATATATATATATTTTTTTTTTTTTTTTTTATACTTTGTCGCTGTCTCCCGCGTTTGCGAGGTAGCGCAAGGAAACAGACGAAAGAAATGGCCCAACCCCCCCCATACACATGTATATACATACGTCCACACACGCAAATATACATACCTACACAGCTTTCCATGGTTTACCCCAGACGCTTCACATGCCTTGATTCAATCCACTGACAGCACGTCAGCCCCGGTATACCACATCGCTCCAATTCACTCTGTTCCTTGCCCGTCTTTCACCCTCCTGCATGTTCAGGCCCCGATCACACAAAATCTTTTTCACTCCATCTTTCCACCTCCAATTTGGTCTCCCTCTTCTCCTTGTTCCCTCCACCTCCGACACATATATCCTCTTGGTCAATCTTTCCTCACTCATTCTCTCCATGTGCCCAAACCACTTCAAAACACCCTCTTCTGCTCTCTCAACCACGCTCTTTTTATTTCCACACATCTCTCTTACCCTTACGTTACTCACTCGATCAAACCACCTCACACCACACATTGTCCTCAAACATCTCATTTCCAGTACATCCATCCTCCTGCGCACAACTCTATCCATAGCCCACGCCTCGCAACCATACAGCATTGTTGGAACCACTATTCCTTCAAACATACCCATTTTTGCTTTCCGAGATAATGTTCTCGACTTCCACACATTCTTCAAGGCCCCCAGAATTTTCGCCCCCTCCCCCACCCTATGACCCACTTCCGCTTCTATGGTTCCATCCGCTGCCAGATCCACTCCCAGATATCTAAAACACTTCACTTCCTCCAGTTTTTCTCCATTCAAACTCACCTCCCAATTGACTTGACCCTCAACCCTACTGTACCTAATAACCTTGCTCTTATTCACATTTACTCTTAACTTTCTTCTTCCACACACTTTACCAAACTCAGTCACCAGCTTCTGCAGTTTCACACATGAATCAGCCACCAGCGCTGTGTCGTCAGCGAACAACAACTGACTCACTTCCCAAGCTCTCTCATCCCCAACAGACTTCATACTTGCCCCTCTTTCCAAAACTCTTGCATTTACCTCCCTAACAACCCCATCCATAAACAAATTAAACAACCATGGAGACATCACACACCCCTGCCGCAAACCTACATTCACTGAGAACCAATCACTTATATATATATATATATATATATATATATATATATATATATATATATATATATATATATATATATATATATATATATATATATATATATATATATTTTTTTTTTTATACTTTGTCGCTGTCTCCCGCGTTTGCGAGGTAGCGCAAGGAAACAGACGAAAGAAATGGCCCCACCCCCCCCCCCCCCATACACATGTACATACACACGTCCACACACGCAAATATACATACCTACACAGCTTTCCATGGTTTACCCCAGACGCTTCACATGCCTTGATTCACTCCACTGACAGCACATCAACCCCTGTATACCACATCGCTCCAATTCACTCTATTCCTTGCCCTCCTTTCACCCTCCTGCATGTTCAGGCCCCGATCACACAAAATCTTTTTCACTCCATCTTTCCACCTCCAATTTGGTCTCCCTCTTCTCCTCGTTCCCTCCACCTCCGACACATATATCCTCTTGGTCAATCTTTCCTCACTCATTCTCTCCATGTGCCCAAACCATTTCAAAACACCCTCTTCTGCTCTCTCAACCACGCTCTTTTTATTTCCACACATCTCTCTTACCCTTACGTTACTTACTCGATCATATATATATATATATATATATATATATATATATATATATATATATATATATATATATCACATTCTATCACATACTCCCACAACTCCTGTTTCAGGAGTATTGCTACTCCTTCCCTTGCTCTTGTCCTCTCACTAACCCCTGACTTCACTCCCCAGACATTTCCAAACCACTCTTCCCCTTTACCCTTGAGCTTCGTTTCACTCAGAGCCAAAACATCCAGGTTCCTTTCCTCAAACATACTACCTATCTCTCCTTTTTTCACATCTTGGTTACATCCACACACATTTAGGCACCCCACTCTGAGCCTTCGAGGAGGATGATCACTCCCCGCGTGACTCCTTCTTCTGTTTCCCATTTTAGAAAGTTAATACAAGGAGGGGAGGATTTCCGGCCCCCCGCTCCCGTCCCCTCTAGTCGCTTTCTACGACACGCGAGGAATACGTGGGAAGTATTCTTTCACCCCTATCCCCAGGGATAATATACATATATATATACATATACACACACACACACACACACACACATATGCACATATGTAAGAAAGTAAATTCTCGATTAATATGGGTAAAATTGAAAGTTGATGGAGAGAGGTGGGTGATTATTGGTGCATATGCACCTGGGCATGAGAAGAAAGATCATGAGAGGCAAGTGTTTTGGGAGCAGCTAAATGAGTGTGTTAGCGGTTTTGATGCACGAGACCGGGTTATAGTGATGGGTGATTTGAATGCAAAGGTGAGTAATGTGGCAGTTGAGGGAAAAATTGGTATGCATGGGGTGTTCAGTGTTGTAAATGGAAATGGTGAAGAGCTTGTAGATTTATGTGCTGAAAAAGGACTGATGATTGGGAATACCTGGTTTAAAAAGCGAGATATACATAAGTATACTTATGTAAGTAGGAGAGATGGCCAGAGAGCGTTATTGGATTACGTGTTAATTGACAGGCGTGCGAAAGAGAGACTTTTGGATGTTAATGTGCTGAGAGGTGCAACTGGAGGGATGTCTGATCATTATCTTGTGGAGGCTAAGGTGAAGATTAGTATGGGTTTTCAGAAAAGAGGAGTGAATGTTGGGGTGAAGAAGGTGGTGAGAGTAAGTGAGCTTGGGAAGGAGACCTGTGTGGGGAAGTACCAGGAGAGACTGTGTACAGAATGGAAAAAGGTGAGAACAATGGAAGTAAGGGGAGTCGGGGAGGAATGGGATGTATTTAGGGAATCAGTGATGGATTGCGCAAAAGATGCTTGTGGCATGAGAAGAGTGGGAGGTGGGCTGTTTAGAAAGGGTAGTGAGTGGTGGGATGAAGAAGTAAGAGTATTAGTGAAAGAGAAGAGAGAGGCATTTGGACGATTTTTGCAGGGAAAAAATGCAATTGAGTGGGAGAAGTATAAAAGAAAGAGACAGGAGGTCAAGAGAAAGGTGCAAGAGGTGAAAAAAAGGGCAAATGAGAGTTGGGGTGAGAGACTATCAGTAAATTTTAGGGAGAATAAAAAGATGTTCTGGAAGGAGGTAAATAGGGTGCGTAAGACAAGGGAGCAAATGGGAACGTCAGTGAAGGGCGTAAATGGGGAGGTGATAACAAGTAGCGGTGATGTGAGAAGGAGATGGAATGAGTATTTTGAAGGTTTGTTGAATGTGTCTGATGACAGAGTGGCAGATATAGGGTGTTTTGGTCGAGGTGGTGTGCAAAGTGAGAGGGTTAGGGAAAATGATTTGGTAAACAGAGAAGAGGTAGTAAAAGCTTTGCGGAAGATGAAAGCCGGCAAGGCAGCAGGTTTGGATGGTATTGCAGTGGAATTTATTAAGAAAGGGGGTGACTGTATTGTTGACTGGTTGGTAAGGTTATTTAATGTATGTATGACTCATGGTGAGGTGCCTGAGGATTGGCGGAATGCGTGCATAGTGCCATTGTACAAAGGCAAAGGGGATAAGAGTGAGTGCTCAAATTACAGAGGTATAAGTTTGTTGAGTATTCCTGGTAAATTATATGGGAGGGTATTGATTGAGAGGGTGAAGGCATGTACAGAGCATCAGATTGGGGAAGAGCAGTGCGGTTTCAGAAGTGGTAGAGGATGTGTGGATCAGGTGTTTGCTTTGAAGAATGTATGTGAGAAATACTTAGAAAAGCAAATGGATTTGTATGTAGCATTTATGGATCTGGAGAAGGCATATGATAGAGTTGATAGAGATGCTCTGTGGAAGGTATTAAGAATATATGGTGTGGGAGGCAAGTTGTTAGAAGCAGTGAAAAGTTTTTATCGAGGATGTAAGGCATGTGTACGTGTAGGAAGAGAGGAAAGTGATTGGTTCTCAGTGAATGTAGGTTTGCGGCAGGGGTGTGTGATGTCTCCATGGTTGTTTAATTTGTTTATGGATGGGGTTGTAAAGGAGGTAAATGCAAGAGTCCTGGAAAGAGGGGCAAGTATGAAGTCTGTTGGGGATGAGAGAGCTTGGGAAGTGAGTCAATTGTTGTTCGCTGATGATACAGCGCTGGTGGCTGATTCATGTGAGAAACTGCAGAAGCTGGTGACTGAGTTTGGTAAAGTGTGTGGAAGAAGAAAGTTGAGAGTAAATGTGAATAAGAGCAAGGTTATTAGGTACAGTAGGGGTGAGGGTCAAGTCAATTGGGAGGTGAGTTTGAATGGAGAAAAACTGGAGGAAGTGAAGTGTTTTAGATATCTGGGAGTGGATCTGTCAGCGGATGGAACCATGGAAGCGGAAGTGGATCATAGGGTGGGGGAGGGGGCGAAAATTTTGGGAGCCTTGAAAAATGTGTGGAAGTCGAGAACATTATCTCGGAAAGCAAAAATGGGTATGTTTGAGGGAATAGTGGTTCCAACAATGCTGTATGGTTGCGAGGCGTGGGCTATGGATAGAGATGTGCGCAGGAGGATGGATGTGCTGGAAATGAGATGTTTGAGGACAATGTGTGGTGTGAGGTGGTTTGATCGAGTAAGTAACGTAAGGGTAAGAGAGATGTGTGGAAATAAAAAGAGCGTGGTCGAGAGAGCAGAAGAGGGTGTTTTGAAATGGTTTGGGCACATGGAGAGAATGAGTGAGGAGAGATTGACCAAGAGGATATATGTGTCGGAGGTGGAGGGAACGAGGAGAAGAGGGAGACCAAATTGGAGGTGGAAAGATGGAGTGAAAAAGATTTTGTGTGATCGGGGCCTGAACATGCAGGAGGGTGAAAGGAGGGCAAGAAATAGAGTGAATTGGAGTCATGTGGTATACAGGGGTTGACGTGCTGTCAGTGGATTGAATCAAGGCATGTGAAGCGTCTGGGGTAAACCATGGAAAGCTGTGTAGGTATGTATATTTGCGTGTCTGGATGTGTGTATGTGCATGTGTATGGGGGGGGGGGGGGTTGGGCCATTTCTTTCGTCTGTTTCCTTGCGCTACCTCGCAAACGCGGGAGACAGCGACAAAGTATAAAAAAAAAAAAAAAAAAAAAAAAAAAAAAAATATATATATATATATATATATATATATATATATATATATATATATGTACATATATATACATATGTACATATATATCCCTGGGGATAGGGGAGAAAGAATACTTCCCACGCGCTCCTCACGTGTCGCAAAAGGCGACTAAAGGGGACGGGAGCGAGGGGCTGGAAACCCTCTCCTTCTTTTATCTTAACTTTTCAAAATGGGAAACAGAAGAAGGAGTCATGCGGGAAGTGCTCATCCTCCTCGAAGGCTCAGGCTGAGGTGTCTAAATGTGTGTCGATGTAACCAAGATGAGAAAAAAGGAGAGATAGGTAGTATGTTTCAGGAAAGGACCTGGATGTTTTGGCTCTGAGTGAAACGAAGCTCAAGGGTAAAGGGGAAGAGTGGTTTGAGAATGTCTTGGGAGTAAAGTCAGGGGGTAGTAAGAGGACAAGAGAATGTGAAGGAGTAGCACTACTCCTGAAACAGGAGTGGTGGGAGTATGTGATAGAGTGTAAGAAAGTAAACTCTAGATTGATATGGGTAAAACTGAAAGTGGATGGAGAGAGATGGGTGATTATTGGTGCATATGCACCTGGGCAACACCATCACCACAACCACCACCACCACCACCATCACCAACACCACCACCATCACCATCACCAACACCACCACCATCACCAACACCACCACCACTACCACCACCATCACCATCACCAACACCACCACCACCATCACCACCATCACCACCACCACCATCACCAACACCACCACCATCACCAACACCACCACCACCACCACCACCACCATCACCATCACCAACACCACCACCATCACCATCACCAACACCACCACCATCACCAACACCACCACCATCACCATCACCAACACCACCACCATCACCAACACCACCACCACCACCACCACCATCACCATCACCAACACCACCACCACCACCACCACCATCACCACCACCACCATCACCAACACCACCACCATCACCAACACCACCACCACCACCACCACCACCACCACCATCACCAACACCACCACCACCACCACCACCATCACCACCACCACCATCACCAACACCACCACCATCACCAACACCACCACCACCACCACCACCATCACCATCACCAACACCACCATCACCAACACCACCACCACCATCACCAACACCACCACCACCATCACCATCACCACCACCACCACCATCACCACCACCACCACCATCACCACCACCACCATCACCAACACCACCACCACCATCACCAACACCACCACCACCACCACCATCACCATCACCACCACCACCACCATCACCACCACCACCACCATCACCATCACCACCACCATCACCAACACCACCACCATCACCATCACCAACACCACCACCATCACCAACACCACCACTATCACCATCACCAACACCACCACCATCACCAACACCACTACCACCACCACCACCATCACCATCACCAACACCACCACCATCACCACCACCATCACCACCACCACCATCACCAACACCACCACCATCACCAACACCACCACCACCATCACCAACACCACCACCATCACCAACACCACCACCACCATCACCAACACCACCACCACCATCACCATCACCAACACCACCACCACCACCACCACCATCACCACCACCACCATCACCAACACCACCACCATCACCAACACCACCACCACCACCACCACCACCACCACCATCACCAACACCACCACCACCACCACCACCATCACCACCACCACCATCACCAACACCACCACCATCACCAACACCACCACCACCACCACCACCATCACCAACACCACCATCACCAACACCACCACCACCATCACCAACACCACCACCATCACCAACACCACCACCACCATCACCATCACCACCACCACCACCATCACCACCACCACCACCATCACCACCACCACCATCACCAACACCACCACCACCATCACCAACACCACCACCACCACCACCATCACCATCACCACCACCACCACCATCACCACCACCACCACCATCACCATCACCACCACCATCACCAACACCATCACCATCACCATCACCAACACCACAACCACCACCACAAAAAAAGTCAAAACATTTGTGAACTTCGCAACCCGGTGCGTGCAGAAGTCTTTTTAACTGGCTCTCCCCTTTCTTCAAGAACCTCATTCGTTCCTTGTTACTTATGTAAACATTCTGTTTAACATTATATCATAAGAAAACAGAAAGTAGAACCAAGAAAGGTATCCTAAATATATCTTTCTCTTACGCCTCCGAGACTATTTTCATCGTATTATCAAATATCTTGCAAATATAACGTCCACAGTGCTTAGTATAACAATCACAACAGATACTAATGGCAGAACATGAGGATAAAAGACAAGTGAAAATGATCATAAATGTGAGAGATTCGCTTGGTGCGGGGAACGTAGTGACCCCGTCCAATATATGGTGGTAATGGTCACGCCCGTTCATGCTTCACATCAAAGACATTGGTCACCTTAAGTGTGGGAGCCAACCTGACTACACGCCTCCCTTTTCTAATGCCCGCAGGAGCAGACCTATGGGGAAAATATGCATTGTATCAAGAGTGAATGAGAAGACAAGAACTACTTCTCAGAATTGAGGACCTATGAATTTATGGACATTTTGCTGCTATTGTGGGTTGCTTGCCAAGTACACAAACTTTTCTTATGTTTAAATTGGGTTTGAGAGCTTCTAGTGATACACACATTATATTGTACTACTGAAGTATGGGTGGGTACGTTTGTAGTCTTCCTGCTTATCAAATTTAGGTAAATAGCTTCTTTTGTCACATAAACTGTTGGCTCCCAAACCCCTACACTTCCCATGTTAGTGAAACGTACACTGGAAAGCCCGCAGACATTTATATTTCCGCGAAAGGCAGGCAGGCAACTTATAAGCTGGCAGACAAGTGACAAAGCAGGCAAGCAGGCAAGCAGGCAAAAAGGAAGGTAGGCAAAAGGGCAGGCAGGCAGGCAGGCACACAGAAAAAAGGAAGGAAGGCAAGTAATCAGGTAGGCAAACGCAGGCAAGCAGGCAATGAAAAACAGGGAGGCAGGCAATCAAGCAAAAAGCCAAGTAAACATGAAAAGAATTGACAAAAACGCAGGCAAGCAAACAGGCAAGGAAATAAAAAACAAGCGAGCAGACAATGGCGTCTTAGCAACATCTCTTTTTTGTATATCACTTGACTGTTTACGTCATCTATCTCGTTCTTGTATCTCTTTTGGCGACGTGATCATTGCACGAAAATGCACTGGGGATTTTTATTTATATATGTATATTCGAAAGGATCACAATTTTGCGCATGATCAAGTAGATTCCTAAGAATTCACGGAAAAGTGGACTCTTAGGAATTATATATATACATATATATATATATATATATATATATATATATATATATATATATATATATATATATATATATATATATATATATATATATATATATATATATATATATATATATATATATATATATATATATATATATATATGTATATATATATATTTTATTTATTTATTATACTTTGTCGCTGTCTCCCGCGTTTGCGAGGTAGCGCAAGGAAACAGACGAAAGAAATGGCCCAACCCCCCCCATACACATGTATATACATACGTCCACACACGCAAATATACATACCTACACAGCTTTCCATGGTTTACCCCAGACGCTTCACATGCCCTGCTTCAATCCACTGACAGCACGTCAACCCCGGTATACCACATCGCTCCAATTCACTCTATTCCTTGCCCTCCTTTCACCCTCCTGCATGTTCAGGCCCCGATCACACAAAATCTTTTTCACTCCATCTTTCCACCTCCAATTTGGTCTCCCTCTTCTCCTTGTTCCCTCCACCTCCGACACATATATCCTCTTGGTCAATCTTTCCTCACTCATCCTCTCCATGTGCCCAAACCACTTCAAAACACCCTCTTCTGCTCTCTCAACCACGCTCTTTTTATTTCCACACATCTCTCTTACCCTTACGTTACTCACTCGATCAAACCACCTCACACCACACATTGTCCTCAAACATCTCATTTCCAGCACATCCATCCTCCTGCGCACAACTCTATCCATAGCCCACGCCTCGCAACCATACAACATTGTTGGAACCACTATTCCTTCAAACATACCCATTTTTGCTTTCCGAGATAATGTTCTCGACTTCCACACATTCTTCAAGGCCCCCAGGATTTTCGCCCCCTCCCCCACCCTATGATCCACTTCCGCTTCCATGGTTCCATCCGCTGCCAGATCCACTCCCAGATATCTAAAACACTTCACTTCCTCCAGTTTTTCTCCATTCAAACTCACCTCCCAATTGACTTGACCCTCAACCCTACTGTACCTAATAACCTTGCTCTTATTCACATTTACTCTTAACTTTCTTCTTCCACACACTTTTCCAAACTCAGTCACCAGCTTCTGCAGTTTCTCACATGAATCAGCCACCAGCGCTGTATCATCAGCGAACAACAACTGACTCACTTCCCAAGCTCTCTCATCCCCAACAGACTTCATACTTGCCCCTCTTTCCAAAACTCTTGCATTTACCTCCCTAACAACCCCATCCATAAACAAATTAAACAACCATGGAGACATCACACACCCCTGCCGCAAACCTACATTCACTGAGAACCAATCACTTTCCTCTCTTCCTACACGTACACATGCCTTACATCCTCGATAAAAACTTTTCACTGCTTCTAACAACTTTCCTCCCACACCATATATTCTTAATACCTTCCACAGAGCATCTCTATCAACTCTATCATATGCCTTCTCCAGATCCATAAATGCTACATACAAATCCATTTGCTTTTCTAAGTATTTCTCACATACATTCTTCAAAACAAACACCTGATCCATACATCCTCTACCACTTCTGAAACCACACTGCTCTTCCCCAATCTGATGCTCTGTACATGCCTTCACCCTCTCAATCAATACCCTCCCATATAATTTACCAGGAATACTCAACAAACTTATACCTCTGTAATTTGAGCACTCACTCTTATCCCCTTTGCCTTTGTATAATGGCACTATGCACGCATTCCGCCAATCCTCAGGCACCTCACCATGAGTCATACATACATTAAATAACCTTACCAACCAGTCAACAATACAGTCACCCCCTTTTTTAATAAATTCCACTGCAATACCATCCAAACCTGCTGCCTTGCCGGCTTTCATCTTCCGCAAAGCTTTCACTACCTCTTCTCTGTTTACCAAATCATTTTCCCTAACCCTCTCACTTTGCACACCACCTCGACCAAAACACCCTATATCTGCCACTCTATCATCAAACACATTCAACAAACCTTCAAAATACTCACTCCATCTCCTTCTCACATCACCACTACTTGTTTTCACCTCCCCACTTGCGCCCTTCACCGAAGTTCCCATTTGCTCCCTTGTCTTACGCACTTTATTTACCTCCTTCCAGAACATCTTTTTATTCTCCCTAAAATTTAATGATACTCTCTCACCCCAACTCTCATTTGCCCTTTTTTTCACCTCTTGCACCTTTCTCTTGACCTCCTGTCTCTTTCTTTTATACATCTCCCACTCAATTGCATTTTTTCCCTGCAAAAATCGTCCAAATGCCTCTCTCTTCTCTTTCACTAATACTCTTACTTCTTCATCCCACCACTCACTACCCTTTCTAATCAACCCACCTCCCACTCTTCTCATGCCACAAGCATCTTTTGCGCAATCCATCACTGATTCCCTAAATACATCCCATTCCTCCCCCACTCCCCTTACTTCCATTGTTCTCACCTTTTTCCATTCTGTACTCAGTCTCTCCTGGTACTTCCTCACACAGGTCTCCTTCTCAAGCTCACTTACTCTCACCACCCTCTTCACCCCAACATTCATATATATATATATATATATATATATATATATATATATATATATATATATATATATATATCTTTCTTTCTTTCTTTTAAACTATTCGCCATTTCCCGCGTTAGCAAGGTAGCGCTAAGAACAGAGGACTGGGCCTTTTTTGGAATATCCTCAACTGGCCCCCTCTGTTCCTTCTTTTGGAAAATTTAAAGAAAAAAAAAACGAGAGGGGAGGATTTCCAGCCCCCCGCTCCCTCCCCTTTTAGTCGCCTTCTACGACACGCAGGGAATACGTGGGAAGTATTCTTAATCCCCTATCCCCAGGGATATATATATATATATATATATATATATATATATATATATATATATATATATATATATATATATATATATATATATATATATATATATATATATATATATATATATATATATATATATATATATATATATATATATATATATATATATATATATATATATATATATATATATATATATATATATATATATATATATATATATATATGTATATATATATATATATGTATATGTATATATGTATATATATATATATATGTATATATGTATATATATATATATATATATATATATATATATATATATATATATATATATATATATATATATATATATATATATATATATATATATATTCTTCTTTCTTCTTTTAAACTATTCGCCATTTCCCGTGTTAGCGAGGTAGCGTTTAGAACAGAGGACTGGGCCTTTTTTGGAATATCCTCACCTGGCCCCCTCTGTTCCTTCTTTTGGAAAATTAAAAAAAAAAAACGAGAGTGGAGGATTTCCAGCCCCCCGCTCCCTCCC
This sequence comes from Panulirus ornatus, assembly GCF_036320965.1. Taxonomy (NCBI): domain Eukaryota; kingdom Metazoa; phylum Arthropoda; class Malacostraca; order Decapoda; family Palinuridae; genus Panulirus; species Panulirus ornatus. The sequence goes on along the minus strand of NC_092235.1, from coordinate 7,097,164 downwards.
CTTTTAGTCGCCTTCTACGACACGCAGGGAATACGTGGGAAGTATTCTTAATCCCCTATCCCCAGGGATAATATATATATATATATATATATATATATATATATATATATATATATATATATATATATATATATATATATATATATATATATATATATATATATATATCTTTTTTATCATTTTTTTATTTTCCTTTGTAGCTGTCTCCCGCATTTGCGAGGTAGCGCAAGGAAACAGAAGAAAGAAATGGCCCAACCCACCCCCATACACATGTATATACACACACGTCCACACACGCAAATATACATACCTATCCATCTCAATGTACACATATATATACACACACAGACACATACATATATGCCCATGCACACAATTCACACTGTCTGCCTTTATTCATTCCCATCGCCACCTCGCCACACATGGAATACCATCCCCCTCCCCCCTCATGTGTGCGAAGTAGCGCTAGGAAAAGACAACAAAGGCCCCATTCGTTTACACTCAGTCTCCAGCTGTCATGCAATAATGCCCGAAACCACAGCTCCCTTTCCACATCCAGGCCCCACACAACTTTCCATGGTTTACCCCAGACGATTCACATGCCCTGATTCAATCCACTGACAGCACGTCAAACCCGGTATACCACATCGATCCAATTCACTCTATTCCTTGCCCGCCTTTCACCCTCCTGCATGTTCAGGCCCAGATCACTCAAAATCTTTTTCACTCCATCTTTCCACCTCCAATTTGGTCTCCCTCTTCTCCTCGTTCCCTCCACCTCCGACACATATATCCTCTTGGTCAATCTTTCCTCACTCATTCTCTCCATGTGCCCAAACCATTTCAAAACACCCTCTTCTGCTCTCTCAACCACGCTCTTTTTATTTCCACACATCTCTCTTACCCTTACATTACTTACTCGATCAAACCACCTCACACCACACATTGTCCTCAAACATCTCATTTCCAGCACATCCACCCTCCTGCGCACAACTCTATCCATAGCCCACGCTTCGCAACCATACAACATTGTTGGAACCACTATTCCTTCAAACATACCCATTTTTCCTTTTCGAGATAATGTTCTCGACTTCCACACATTCTTCAATGCTCCCAGAATTTTCGCCCCCTCCCCCACCCTATGATTCACTTCCACTTCCATGGTTCCATCCGCTGCCAAATCCACTCCCAGATATCTAAAACACTTTACTTCCTCCAGTTTTTCTCCATTCAAACTTACCTCCCAATTGACTTGACCCTCAACCCTACTGTACCTAATAACCTTGCTCTTATTCACATTTACTCTCAACTTTCTTCTTTCACACACTTTACCAAACTCAGTCACCAACTTCTGCAGTTTCTCACATGAATCAGCCACCAGCGCTGTATCATCAGCGAACAACAACTGACTCACTTCCCAAGCTCTCTCATCCACAACAGACTTCATACTTGCCCCTCTTTCCAAAACTCTTGCATTCACCTCCCTAACAACCCCATCCATAAACAAATTAAACAACCATGGAGACATCACACACCCCTGCCGCAAACCTACATTCACTGAGAACCAATCACTTTCCTCTCTTCCTACACGTACACATGCCTTACATCCTCGATAAAAACTTTTCACTGCTTCTAACAACTTGCCTCCCACACCATATATTCTTAATACCTTCCACAGAGCATCTCTATCAACTCTATCATATGCTTTCTCCAGATCCATAAATGCTACATACAAATCCATTTGTTTTTCTAAGTATTTCTCACATACATTCTTCAAAGCAAACACCTGATCCACACATCCTCTACCACTTCTGAAACCACACACACACACACATATATATATATATATATATATATATATATATATATATATATATATATATATATATATATATATATATATATATATATATATAAATATATATATATATATATATATATATATATATATATATATATATATATATATATATATATATATATATATATATATATATATATATATATATATATATATATATATATATATATATAATATAATCAACTTTAGTGTGACCCAAACTGCAAAAACTCTAATTATATCTATAACAAAACAATGCAATGTATCACGAATAATTCAATTAAATCTTAAGTAATTACAAGTTACTAAATCAAAATGATGGACACTTTATGGCCGTATTGGGTATTCTTAGTTTACGCCATACAAAAGTTAAGAAATTTACTGGCAGCCGATACATCTAATATCAGAGGCACTCTGGTATATAAGAATCAGCTCCCAAATGAATATTCTGAGATTTGAATTCTGAAAATATTTCCTAACTTTTTTGGGATGTAAAGTGTAAGATTATCATGATTATAAGTGAACATATACGTACTTAAGTATTTTTGCCAGTATTTCACACACAAAATACCACCCCACAGTTCACTTCACATTGGAACACCAACTTGGTCACAAAGGACCATGGGAAACACATGCAAACCCACATTATCATATATCTATCACTTAGGTAATATTACTGTGACCGACGACGCTTCCTGCTAACTGACCATATTGAAGCCAGGATGACCTGAGGCCAGCTGATCCTCCACACTAACCCTCCATCACACATTGCCATAATAGATCACCAAGTCTTGGTTTATATAGTTTTAATCTAATATGAATATCATTGCCTTACACTTTTAATAGAATAATGAATATTTACTCAGACATAAATTGTTTTCTTATATTTTTTCAATTGTTTACCTTTGAATAATATCAATTTTCTATAAAGAATAATTCATGACACGGTTGACGGCACCGCTAGTTGGAGACACGGGATTATTTTCCACAACGGATCTACTTACTTGTTATCGAACATTATAATTATCTAAAGGCAAAACACGAAGGCAGTTATATTCATATTTGGTGACAACTATATTAACAAAGAATTAGATGATTTATTATGGTAATATGTGTCGGGTTGAGGCAGGTCCGTCTGCCAACTTGTGATGATGATAATAAATTACACTAAATCTTTTCTTTACGCAATATTTTCTTTAATGTGTAAAACTTCGATGAAAAGTCTGCAAGATTCGATGCCAGATTGTTTATATTGTTGAAGATATTACTGATTTCTACATGTAAAATATTTATGTTATCTGCAAAATAGAAATCTTTATGTTAGATATGTTAGTACTATCGGTTTCACTTTAGATACATTTCTGTATCCTGTGTTCCAGAAAAGTTATGGAACTTTTTCATTATTGTATGAAATGATTAACATATATACAATGTCCCTTGTATTTCAATATAAATCTGCTAAATAAATACACTTTTGCCATGTGTATTCTGCGGTAATCACAGTCCGTACTGTTGAATGTGCCCAGAGAGCTTGTGCAGAAGTTGGATCCCTTCATTCACGTTATCAAGAACGTAGCACAACAGGGACTTCTTTACCATATCAACTGTGTTATTCTCTAAGGAATCTTTTACCTGTTTCACAGTGGCTGCCTTCCCTGTGTATTGAGGTGCTACACCCACTCCAGGATCTCATAGTCACTCAGGATCTTGCCAGGCTGGTGGGACTCTCCAGCTCCCTCGTCAGGAGTTGAGGCCTGGTTGGGCACCTACCTCTTGAGGCAGAGGAGGCCCTGCCACCAGAGGTAGCCACTTGCTGCAGTTGGCGCTGTATAGCTGTGAAGGTAGCTATGATGTTGACCATCTGGCGCTACCACATCTTAATCTGTCTACCAAGGCAGTCAATACGACGTGTGAACCCACCCATCCCTGCCAGACTCCACTCTGCTGTGCCTTTGGAAGTGGGAGCTGGGTCAGGGTCCTCTTCTTCCTTGTGAAGAGGTGTCAGGAGGGAGGGCCACAGGTCTGGTATGATCATCAGAGCGCCACACGTGCCAGCCTGCCATCTCTGCCCTGCTGACACATTATCTTGCCTCATGTGGCCTCTCATGTGTATGTATGTGACTGTATACACAACTTCTCTCCCTCTCTTACCTGGATTTATCACATTGCATGAATATCCCACTGAATTCCACCTTATCTTTATGTTTCTTGGCTTACCTGTGTGTGTGTGTGTGTGTGTGTGTGTGTGTATGTGTGTGTGTGTGTGTGTGTGTGTGTGTGTGTGTGTGTGTGTGTGTGTGTGTGTGTGTGTGCATACATTTCAGGAGTGAGAGAGGTCCTTCACTTCCTCCAAAATTCGTAAATACTTTCCCTTCTCTTTTATTTTTCCCTTTCATTATTCTCTATGTATTTCAACTAAGGCCCGGCCTTGATGTGGGCTTTGTGTCCGTGACCGGAACCTTCCATATGAAAACAAAAGGTTAAGAAATGATGCAACACCAGAACTCTCTTCTCGTACGACACACATAGTAATCATAAAGGTAGTACACACACACACACACACACACACATGCGTCAGGCTGGAGGCGGGGCATCGTGACGTCATAGTGAGTTCCCTCCCCCGCCAGATCCAAACAGTTGTTGTGTCTGGTGAGGGAGGTTCAACACTTCCCTCATATATATTGATCTTTACATTATAATCGACAATTTTATAACTAGTTCCAGTAAGCCGACGGTGAAACGAGGGCAGAGGTAGAGCGACCGACACGACCACCTGTCGTCCCTCAGCGACTCTACAACTTGTAGTGTCTGATGGTGAAGGTTGTATGTTGTACGTGGCCGTTATGCCCCCAGCCCACACAACCCATGGTGGGGTAGAGAGACGACATCCCCGATACCAATGGGAAGGTGTGGGATAGACGAGGGATGGGGATAGCTGCCGACACGGTGTACTCTTCTCCTTCCTTACGGCCGAAAGGTCGCCATCTTTGATAGACCTGCTCTCATTGGCCCCGCTTATCTGATCTTTTATTTCCCCGTTATCTTTCTCATGGTAGCTGAGACGGCACGGGAAACTGAAAGCCCTAATCATATGACTGGCTGTACCATAACCTCTCTATGTTATCATGTAAACGTCAAGCTACGCCAGGCATCCATTTATCGACCAGCCACGAGGGCAGGACAAAGACCTGGGTTGGGCGGGCCCATGTGTGGTCCATAGTCAGCAACGCTACTAACCACAACAGCGCTGAAGCTTTCATTCATCTTCAAGTTTATTGTTACATTATGCCGTGCTCTCTTCCCATACATATATATCAAACAAATATTCTCAAAGGTCATCAACTGAAACTTTTGTGAAAAGTGAGGAAACATCAAAGCTAACTAGTTTGAAATCAAAATTAACATTGATATTGTTAAGCTTTTTGACAAAATCTACGTTGTTCATGATATTAGAATTTGATATCTTACCCACTAAAGGGCTTAATAAAGAAACTAACCGTTTTGATAATTTATATGTGATGGAGCCTACTGAACTCACTATAGGTCTTGCTGGAAAATTTTGTTTATGTGTTTTCATAAGTCCATACATATATGGCAATGAAGGGGACAAAGATGACAAACTTTAGATTAGAGAACTATTACCTTTCAACAACAACTTCATTTCTTCATTGAAATGGGAATTAACTGCTTCTAGGGGATTCTTACTGAGTTTGGAATATGTTGTGTCATCATTTAAACGATCATTCATTTTAGATAAATATTTACTTTTGTCTAAAATCACAACTGTGTTAGCCTTATCTGCTTTAGTAATATGTATATCAGTCTTTTTCTTAGGTGTTCATAGCTCTTATAAAGCTTTTAGGGCAATTAGGTTCCAATGGATTTGACAAACTGGCATACACTAAGCCCTTACAGAAAATAATTTCATCATTAGTTAAATTACTATATTTCTCTAAATTTCAAAAAGACTTTGAGACATCAACACAGCTGACTTCCCTGTTAGAGCACACAAAACTTAATCCACAGCCTAAGGCAGACAAGGAATCTTTATCTAGTTGTTTATTAGACAGGTTTATCACAAAAGATGGGTTTGTGTTCTTAGTCCAGTCGCTGTTTTTTGATAAGATGGTCCTTCTTACAATTTAGTTTCGTTTGTAGCCTATTGCATAAATTCCTTGATCTATTATAGCAATAGTCCAAAATCCGGTTCCTACAATATGTCGGTATTGCCATTATGCTTTGTCGCTGTCTCCCGCGTTGGCGAGGCAGCGCAAGGAAACGGTCGAAAGAAAAGCCCTACCCATCCACTTACACATGTATATACATAACCGCCCACATAAGCACAGAAACATACCTATACATTTCAACGTATGCATTCATATACATACACAGACATATACATACATGCACATATACATATTCATATTTGTTGCCTTCATCCATTCCCGTCTCCACCCAGCCACACATGAAATGGCACCCCCCACCCCCCACCCCCACCCCTTCCCCCGCGCGCACGAGGTAGCGCTAGGAAAAGACTACAAAGGCCACATTCGTTCACACTCAGTCTCTAGATGTCATATGTAATGCACCGAACCCACAGCTCCCTTTCCACATCCAGGCTCCACAGAACATTCCATGGTTTGTCCATTGACCCCGGTATACTATATCATTCCAATTCACTTTATTCCTTACACGCCTTTCACTCTCCTGTATGTTCAGGCCCTTATCGCTTAAAATTATTTTCACTCCATCCTTCCACCTCCAGTTTGGTCTCCCACTTCTCCTCGTTCCCTCCACCTCTGACATATATATCCTCTTTGTCAATCTTTCCTCACTCATTCTCTCCATGTGACCAAACCATTTCAAAACACCCTCTTCTGCTCTCTCAACCACACTCTTTTTATTACCACACATCTCTCTTAGCCTTTCACTACCTAATCGATCAAACCACATCACGCCACATATTGTCCTCAAACATTTCATTTACATCCACCCTCTTCCGCACAACCCTATTCATAGCCCACGCCTCGCAACCATATAACATTGTAGGAGCAACTACTGCTTCAAACATGTAAGGTTGAGTTGATAGGAAAGGAAATCAGGTCTTCTTCGTCTGTGGTACTCAATGAAGATCAGGCGGCCTTTGTAGATTTATTACAACAAAACGTGTACGTCCATCTGTAGTACTCTGGGCTATAGTCTTATGACACACTACGACACACTCTAGTGAACAGTGTGACGATGCTGGCCAGTGTGTCCCCTCAGGTCACACTGGCAGGGGTTGTATTGGAGTCCGTCAACACCCATTCAACAACGTGTTCAAATAACAGATCAGCTCTTACGTGTTCACACATCCTGATTAACAGTAGCCCGTGGGAACAGTGAGCCCGTGGCAACATGCATCTAACTCTATGTAACTCACAGTAAGATGATGATAACAAATACCTAATAAGAAATTAATGGTAGAGTGCGTGAGTCTTACATTTTGCTCGGCCACAACCTGGCTCAAGCTCCTGCCAGCCATGATAAGTTAGTGTTATACATGAAATAATACTGAATATAAGAGTACAGAAATAAGCAAATTGTAGGTATGTACAAGAGTTATTCCTATATCAACTAGTATGCTTGAGAAGAGGGATAACACACTTTACAATTATTAGATTATCATAAAGATATATACATGGATATTATATATGGTGTAAACAAAATCAGTATGCAAATGAAATGAAAAAAAATCAAAAACTCAAACAACTTATTGAATACATATTATTATGGAATTAGATTTCTCCTTGAATAAGGAAGTGCTGCTGCAACTACCTTCCAACGTCCAATGTGGGCGTAGGGAATTCTATATTAGATACCTTATGTCGTAGACGACAATATGACATAAATACTACGAACAAAAATATAAGTGCAATAGACAATGAAACAATTGAAATTCCAGATAAATGAGAAGCGTACTTAAAAGGTAGAAAAGCCAGAACATCTATTGTAGAATCTAGATCGTTCTGAACCATAGATGGAAGATGTTGGATCTTTACTTCATTGATGATTGATAAGTTGATGTTTTGAGGGATTCGTCCTAAACTCGGGATAGTTCTATCAATTTATCCCAAATAATGATCATGAGTGCCGAGCAATTTGAAACTGGAACTGATAAGATTATATTGTTGTCCTAACTGAATGTGTCCCAGAAATAAATAAGATTTGGGATGATTAGGTGGGCAATGAAGAAGAACATTTTGTGGGTCTGGGAAAAACAGCACGTGATACTGGTCCATACTTTCAATCCAAGGTTCATTAACAACAATTTCCGTAAAGGAACAAGAACGAAGAACATTTTGTTGATGCCCAAAAAGTAGTTGGTACTTACATGAATTTGTTTGTAAATTATGGAAAACCATGGTATTGGGTAGGGGTGCAGATCAAGTTGTCAAGCAATGGTTTATGGCACAATGCTAAATCATCCATGGAGAGATGTGCAATCAATGATGAATATATATCATATAAGAGAAAGTTTATGTTATCAGCAAGGACGATAGTTTTTTGCAACTCTTTTGTATAATTAAAAGGGAATGGTATTACGTTCACAAGGCTGTAAGTATTGGAGTCAGTGAATGGTATGTGGATAATGACCGCTTCGAGGATCACGTCAACCGTTAGTAAGGAGTAATAACTGGCCACGTGATGCAGAGGGAGAGCTGAGGTGTAACCGAATTTCGTCATTGCTTGTTTAATGATACGTGTGAGTTCCGAGAAGGGAAAAAATGATGGCGTGACAACTTGGTTTACCAGATTAATAACATCTTCCAATTTTTCTTTTTTTTCTTTTTTCAAACTATTCGCCATTTCCCGCGTTAGCGAGGTAGCGTTAAGAACAGAGGACTGGGCCATTGAGGGAACATCCCCACCTGGCCCCCCTCTCCGTTCCCTCTTTTGGAAAATTTAAAAAAAAAAAAAAAAAAAGTGAGAGGGGAGGGTTTCCAGCCCCCCGCTCCCTCCCCTTTTAGTCGCCTTCTACGACACGCAGGGAATACGTGGGAAGTATTCTTACTCCCCTATCCCCAATAAGTCAGTGAAATAATGTGCATAATAAGTGATTTAGGTATATAAACTATCAACATATGTGTAAATAGTCACCATAGCATATATGGGATTAAGAGACTTTGACAGTAGTGCTACTTGTTGTGTCAGGTTATTAACAGTTAACATTATGTCATTCAAATATTTAGAAAGTTGTTTTAAGACCTTAGCTTCAGCTTTAATAAACCTGTTGTTAAGAAGTTGTTGAAATTGTAAAGATGCAATCTGATTCCTAACTGAATTAAGTTCTTCCTGAGTAGCAATACCAAACAAGTATGATTGGAGGGACTCTACAAAATTAAGCAGACCTCTTTTGCTTCTCCTCTGCTTTTCTGTGTTCATCCTGGTATTAGTATTTACTGGAGATTCAATGTCTTGTATTATGTCATACAGAATCACACAGGTACTATTCAATTTCCAGGTCCACTGGTTTAACAAAGTTGGAGGAGGAGCAGCACTAGAGTTTCTGATGGACGCACTGTTGTAAAACTTGAGTAGGGTAGACCGTAAGCCAGGTACGGCCTCCATTAGTTTTACTAAATTATCGTAAGTGTAGGGTAGACCCTCCAGGCCCAACTTAACTGTGTCCCTCACGAGGCGGACCCCGCGGGGAGTCGTGAGAAGGGCGCCTGGTACTGCCATGGTGTCATATACAGGAAGACACCATAAGGACATGAGAAGGAAGAACCTGGAAAATGATAAACTTAGCAACTTCTTAAAGGCGAGGTCTTAATGAATACTGATGTGTGTGTGGTGGTGTTGTGAGGGTGGTCGGTTGTGGTGTGGGGACATTCTGAACAGTGGTAGAAGTTGGTTGAGTGACATTGTTTGGGATTTGAGGAATACTGTCTGGTGTGGTACCGGGATGATCATGTTCAGAATACTGTAAAACTTTCAAGTGGTCCTCATGTTCTTCACGAATGTCACCTGTATTTAGATGTCGAACCCTGAACTTATGTCCCTTTAAATGAGCTAAGAGTCTATAGGGGCCAGAAAATTTTGGGTCAAGTTTAGGAACCTCACTTCTAGAGTTTAATTCCTGCACCATTACCAAGAGTCCGGGAGCCACGTACCTTTGATGGTTTCGTGGATTTATCAGCCTGGTTCGTGTTGTTGTGGCTTCACCTAGATTTTCCTTGATCCTTTGATGAATCAATTGAGTCGTGCGATATTTTTCTGCTATAACTGATTTCTGGACCGATAGACATGAAGGAGGGGACGCTATTATGTCATACGGCAATAATTTATCAAAACCGTGTAAGGCGTGGAAGGGTGTGTCTCCAACTGACTTATGCAGAGTTTAATGAACATTGGACATCAGACAGGTATTCATCCCAGTCATCATGATCAAAATTAATGTTGGTGCGATGACACTGGAGGATCTTACGGTTCAACCTTTCTGCCAGGCCATTCGAGGCTGGGTGATGTGCCATTATATTACATTTACTTATGTTATGCAATTTAAAGAGTTCTTCTAATAATGAGTTATTAAATTCCCTCTCCATTATCTGTGACTAAAATCTTCGGCGCATTATGTCTGTCTAAGATATATTTTTTGAACGCCTTAGCGACCGTGGCTGCGTCTTTATTTTGAACTGGGACTAATTCACAATATCTCGTGAAGGCATCAGTAATTACTAAAATGTATCTGTAGCCTGCCATGGACTTAGGGAAACCTCCTAATATGTCCATATGAACTCTTTCCCATGGGTATGAAGGTAAAGGATATTTCAACACAGTCTGCGGGGTAGTGGGACTTCCCTTGTGTGTGTTACATGTTTGGCACCTCAAAATATGTAATGTTTTTCTGCATCTTGGCCAGAAATACCTCAAACGAGTTTGCTTATAGCATCTATCTGCGCCTGGGTGTGCGGCCTGGGTGTGCGGCCTGGGTGTGCGGCTTGGGTGTGCGGCCTGGGTGTGCGGCCTGGGGTCGCCTGGGTGTGCGGCCTGGGTGTGCGGCCTGGGTGTGCGGCCTGTGGTGAATCATGTGCTAACTTCAAGAAATCCTTTACTAATGTTGTTGGAATGATTGTCTGTTTAACAACACGGGCGAGCACTCCTAATTTCGCGTCCCTGCACAAGACTCACCCACTGTGCTAAATACAATTCTTTGACTGGAACAATTGTTTTAGCATCCGAGGAAGATCTTATACCCTCTAGGAATTCTATGATAGGACCCCAGACTGGGTCATCCCGTTGATGCTGTCTCACCCTCTCTACATCAAAATCTACGAGGCTATTATTTACAGTGACTGCACCCACTCTGCGGGAAAGCGCGTCTGCAACTACATTGGATGAGCCAGAAACAAAACGAAAATCTGGGTCAAATGTTTGTATAGTTAAAAACCATTTCTGAAACTTTCCTGTAGGATCTTGTCTTTGAAAAATACCTAACAGTGTCCAGTGATCTGTATAAACTGTAACAGGGTAACCATATATGTATTCCTTAAAATGTTTGAGTGCCCAAACAACTGCAAGGCCTTCTAACTCAGTTATTGAGTATTTCGATTCCGTCTTTGAACATGAACGGCTCACATAGGCTATGGGAATAAGTCTACCCTTATATGACTCCTGCATAAGTACAGCTCCAAGACCCTGTTTACAAGCAACTGTTGTGTGCAAAATGAAGGGTTTCTCAAAGTTGGGAAATCGAAGGATAGGCGCCTCGATCAAGTATTGTTTGAATAAGTTAAATGCACTGTAGACCACTGGAATGTAACTTTCTGTTTCAGAAATGAAGTGAGAGGGTTTGTGATCTTCGCGAAAATACCGATAAATCTTCGATAATATCTTGCTAAACCAAGGAAGGATTTGACCTTGTCTGTTGTGGAAGGGACTGGCCATTCTACAATTGTGTTTACTTTATCTGCATTAGGTTGAATACCGTTTTCATCAATTAATTCTTGTTTGTAGAAAGGAACATTTGGATAACTTGACTTTTAGGTTCGCATCCTTAAGCCGTAGAAATACTCTCTCAAAACTTTTGAAATGAAAAGCAGTATCTGGAGACATGACAATTATATCATCAAGATAAACCAATACATCTTGGCCCAACATGTGACGACAAATGTTAGTCATTAACCTTGAGAAGGTGATCACCGGTGAGGAATGAAGACCGAAGGCCATGATGCATATGAACTGCCAATGACCATCTGGCGTACTGAACACAGTCAGGGGGCGGCTTTCCTCTGACAAGGGAATCTGCCAAAATCCGCTCAATAAATCCAAAGTTGAAAATACCTTATTGTTACCGAGGCTATGAAGAAGCTCTGATACCACTGGTAATGGGAAACCATCTTTCAAAGTGACCTTGTTGTTGAGTTTTCTAAAATCTATGACTGGTCTAAAAGTTCCGTCCTTTTTCGGAACGATCAGAAGTGGTAAATTCCATGGTGATCGTGATTCTTCTATAACATTATCTTTCAACATGTCCTGAACAAGTTTGTTTGCTATGTCTCTGTGCTCGTGTGTCAATCGATAGGCTGGGACGTCAATGGGACGTGTGTTTTTCTCTAAGTTAATAATGTGAACATCCAAATGAGTTCTATCGAGTGGTTCTCCTGATAAGGCAATAGTAGACCTATACTGGTTAAGTAAGTCTGTTAACTGGTCAACATGTTTGGTTAATCCTACCTTGGATATCATGTCAGGGGTGATGGTGGGGAGCTGACTCGAGCCGTGCACTGCTGAGTCAGGTGTAGGAGGAGTAGGTGGTGGTGGGTTAATGGAATGTGAGACTAGACGGATGTTAAACTCATGCGACTCCTCGTCTTGAGTTCCGGACTTCAAAACGGAGAATTCCACAAGCTTGGCCCCTCTACGGAGACGGACAGTTGTGGGTCCCGTATTGGCAATGTATATGGTGACCTCTCCATCTGGGGTCTCATGAATAGAGGCGTCCATCATGGATAGTCGTGTGACAGTTAGTGAGGAAGGTTCAGCAACTACTCTTAGCGCGAGATCACCCTGACTATGTCTCAGTCCATGATCAGTCATCCATGTTCGAGAAAGTGAGAGTGGAACCTTCGTTAATGTGTCACTATGCAGAGTCATGTTGGTTCTCAGTTTACCAGGGCAATGATGAGTAGAAAAGTAAAAAGGACGCGCATTGTCTACCGTGAAGCAGGACGTGGGAGCAGATGTATCAATGACTCTGACTGAGTGAGAACTCTTCTCTGACAATGGCAGGAACGTATTATCAATACAAACCACATAATAAATAGGACAGATCTTATGTTGTGCCACACATAGAGTGGCGTCCTAGTAACACGTTAGCAGGAAACGTTACACCACGAACAATGTAAGGCGTGACTGTCATGACCAAGTCGCCTATGTGAATGTCCATTTTAATAGTGCCCCTTACGTCGAGATTTTCATTTGAGATACTTTGAAGGGATGGGTAAAGGTCCGAGCATTGACCAAGTTGAGTGCGCCCCATTAATGGTTGAATAAATTCATAATGAATGACATCTGCTTCCGCGCTGCCGTCTAGAAATATTGTGATTGGCTTATCCTGGAAAGATTGTGATTGGCTTATCCTGGAAAGATTGTGATTGGCTTATCCTGGAAAGAACCCACTAAATCGAAACTTGTAATGTGAGAAAATGGCGAAGAACGAAAATGTCTTAAGAGTTCCTTATGTGATGGAGTCTTGTCATGAGCGAGAGATTGTCATTGTTAATAATGACATGATGAACCTGTGTTAGATGACGTCTGTCTAGCTAATGCTCGACATTCCGCTGAAGTGTGTCTAGCGTTGCTATGATATGAACACCTGCTTGGTGGTGTTGGGCGCGAGCGGGTGAAGGTCAGCCTGATGTCTGACTGGAGGAAATCATGACTAGGTCGGCAGAATTGTGACGACCGAGGCTGTGATGACATGGGTTGTTGACTGCGTTTGTTGTTCTGGTCGAGGCTCACGTGAGAATGAGTCCCATGTGTAAGGACACACATTCGCTTTATGTCCTGGTTGGCCACACCGGAAGCACGTCACTTTATGTGAGTGTTTGTCATCACTGAATCGCTGTATTTGACCATGAGAAGAATGATTGTGTTGACCACTAGAATGTTACGTCACACTTTGGGAAGCCGACACTCTCCCCAGTGTCTTGGTGTTATGATATCCACCTTTCTTTTTAGTGTAACTCAATACTTTTGTTACTGACCCACAATGATGGGTCGATGTTCTCATTAAGTAACCATCGACTTACGTCTGGAGGTCAGGTCCTTGAGAATGAAGGTTATGTGTAATAAACGCATGAGTGTTTGCACATGAGTTTCAGGATTCATCATGGCCGATATCCAGGGTAAGGATTCATAAGCCTGCCTAAATAATCTCATTCTTCCATGTAAGGTACTCCAGTGATCAGGGACTGACGTATCATCCAAGTATGTTGTGTTAAGAGCACGTAAAAGGACGTGTAGTAAACTATCTGAGAATGATTCCTCACAACCTGATGTAAACAACGTTTTAAATTCCTCCCAAGATGTACAGTTTCCAATGTCATCTGAGTCATAGACAACCCTAGCGTAATTGTTAGGCTGGTTGAAATCAATGAGGTTTTTAGCAGCCGATATAAACGCTCTGTCTCCTGAATCACCATTATGTTCAACAATGTCCTCTGCATTTCTAATCCACCGATCAGAATTTGACAGTTTACCATCAAATAACTCGTGTTGTTCCCTAGCTTGTTTTAGTTTGAAAACAGTTTTTTGTGAAGGATTTGATTGTCCTGAGTTTTTGTGATGTGGAGGGGGAGGTGGGTGTGGGTGTGGTAACGTGTGAGAAGGTTTCTGTGGTTCATCTGTGTCACCAGAATCTGTCAAAACAACTTTGTGTGACGTCGCCATTTTAGAAGGCTGGTTCCGTTTATAATAAGAGATTCTAGGTAATTTCCGAAGTACATATGAACCTTTACGATTACCACATGGAATATCTTTGGACATGTAATACAATCTTACATAAAGTATGTAAGTAATAACCCCCCAAAAATATTTAAGATATAATTAACAATATTGACCTAATACAAAATACATAACATGAATATTATTTGAAAATATTGTAATGAAATAAAGGATATTAAAGGCTGGCATAACAGTATAACATATGAATACCAGACTCTGTATATGAGAGGTGCACATAATAGTATAACATATCAGTAATGGACTCTATATATGAAAGCAATCATCACTAAAAACAATAGTACCAATGTATGAAAACATAAGAAAGAATATATGCAAGAATAACTGATAATTTATATTAATTTGCTGAACTACAAAGATGAATAATCATATTACCCAAAATATATAGATGTCTCTATTTATAGACTAAGAACTAGTATCACACAAAAGGAGCATATCTCACAGAGTGAACCATTTTGACACAGTTCTTATCTGAATCATCAACTGACTCACTTCCCAAGCTCTCTCATCCACAACAGACTGCATACTTGCCCCTCTTTCCAAAACTCTTGCATTCACCTCCCTAACAACCCCATCCATAAACAAATTAAACAACCATGGAGACATCACACACCCCTGCCGCAAACCTACATTCACTGAGAGCCAATCACTGTCCTCTCTTCCTGCACGTACACATGCCTTATATCCTCGATAAAAACTTTTCACTGCTTCTAACAACTTGCCTCCCACACCATATATTCTTAATACCTTCCACAGAGCGTCTCTATCAACTCTATCATATGCCTTCTCCAGATCCATAAATGGTACATACAACTCCATTTGCTTTTCTAAGTACTTCTCACATACATTCTTCAAAGCAAACACCTGATCCACACATCCTCTACCACTGCTGAAACCACACTGCTCTTCCCCAATCTGATGCTCTGTACATGCCTTCACCCTCTCAATCAATACCCTCCCATATAATTTCCCAGGAATACTCAATAAACTTATACCTCTGTAATTTGAGCACTCACCTTTGTCCCCTTTGCCTTTGTACAATTGCACTATGCAAACATTCCGCCAATCCTCAGGCACCTCACCATGAATCATTCATTAAATAACCTTACCAACCAGTCAACAATACAGTCACCCCCTTTTTAAATAAATTCCACTGCAATGCTATCCAAACCCGCTGCCTTGCCGGCTTTCATGTATAATCCCTGGGGATAGGGGAGAAAGAATACTTCGTGCGTATTCCCTGCGTGTTGTATAAGGCGACTAAAAGGGAAGGGAGTGGAGGGCTGGAAATCCTCCCCTCTCGTTTTTTCTTTTCTTTTTTTAATTTTCCAAAAGAAGGAGCAGAGAAGGGGGCCAGGTGAGGATATTCACCCAATGCCCAGTCCTCTGTTCTTAACGCTACCTTTGCTAACGCGGGAAATGGCGAATAGTATGAAAGAAAAGAAAGATATATATAAAGTATGAATAAAGTGTGCGGGGTGGCGACGAGAATAAATAAAGACAGTAAGTATGAAGTATATACATGTGTATATAAGTATATGTATGTGTATGTATGAATATGTATAGGTTCAAATGCATAGGTATGTATATGGGCGTTTCTGCACGTGTATATGTATACATGTGTATGTGGGAGGGTTGGCCCATTCTTTCGTGTGATTCCTTTCGCTGCCTCGCTAACGCGGGATACAGCGATAAATTATAAGTAAATAAAGTATACAAGTAATGGGAGTGTGTGTTTGTGGTAGTAGTGGGTGGGTGTGTTAAGCGTGGAAAGGAAGGCCAGTTAAAGTCCTTTTTTGTAGACTGGAGGTTTGAAAACGGGATTTAACGGGCCTCGGTGCCTCTATATATGGTGAAATACGTGCTTGCCATTGGTTGACAATGATCTACCAATGAGAGGGCTGCATTTGATATAGTTTGATAAGTTGTAAGGATGAAATTCCTATGTATTGTTTGGGTTAGGTAAAGTAATCAAGTAATGTCGTCTTCGGTGGTGCGAGCGCGTTTTGTGTACTAGCAGACACAAACTCCCTCCCTATTGGCTGAAGGAAAGCCATAAGCTCCGCCCACCCTGCCTCACTTGATCCAGCTGAAGGTTGAAAGGCAATTTTTCACAATTATCTCTATGTATATAGGGAAAAAAGTAAGATATAATAGTGTCATAAGATAGAGCTTGCTGTGTTGTCTATGTTCCATAAGATACATACAAAGAAAAATGCACATTTCACAAAAAGCACACGATGATAGGCACAGAAGGTACAACTGCTACTTTTACGTCCATCTGACCCGGTATATATAAGAATGTTCCTATGTATACATCATCTTTTCTAGCCATTCGAGAAGGTTCTTGCTGCTCCTGTCTCGGCCACGTGTTAACCACGTGGATGATGGAGGATTAACCGCCAGATCCCACGAAGAAAGAAGAAAGAAGAGAGAAGACAGAAGACAGATGAAAGAAGTGGATTGTAACGTTGCCTCCCGCGTTGGTCCTTCCCGCGGGAGACCGTTACGGTGACGACGCCGGCAGGCTGTTCCCTCACCACCCTCGCTGCTCCCCACACCCCCGCGTTGCCTCCACTCCATCTTCACATCCCTTTTTTTATTTTCTTATCTTTTATCATCCATCATCCATCTCTCGACCGTTTGGCTTGAGCAATCTCTACCCCAGCTTCCCCAACCCATTCTGGAAAACTCATTTTCCTGAGGAGTGGAGGCTGGAGTGGACCTGTTCTCACCTGACGGGGTGGAGACCCTCACACTATCTCTTACCTCTCCCCTACCTTGGACCGTCGACCGTCCCTCACTCACGTTTTCTCGCACTAGGACACTGATGCCACCAACATGCTGCCCGACATACGTCTAAGATCCCTCAAAACTGATTGTCCCCCCTCCTTCCACGTTCGAACTCCTGTCCATCGTCTTTAAGACCACTGAGATCCGTCCTACTAGGGTCATTCAATTCCCCTCGAACAAATACCAGTTTAAGATTTGCTTGGGCAAAGATAGTGATTTAGATAGAATCCTATCTAAGCCTCTCCTTGATGAACTAGCTAAAAAAAAACTACCAAATCGTTCAGGACCGCTGCCCCCTTCAAGCTAGATGTACTATTATTGCCTACAATGTTGATGAATCTATCTTGTCCCTCAGCCCTTCGGAGATTGTTGAAGCCATCAATGGTGAAAACAATGACGTTAATGTCATCAACGTCTATAAACCGAATAACTCCAGATCAATAAAGATACAATGTTCAAACCCGACCGAGGCCGATCGCCTGCTCCCCCGGGGAGTCCTGTTCCCCATGATCTCTGTGCCAGCAAAATCCCTGAAGAAAGATGAACATCTCGACGTACAACAATGTTTCAAATGTCTGAAATACGGACATGAGACTAAGAACTGTAAAGAACCCCACCAAACCTGTAGTCAATGCGCGGAAACTGGTCATGGTTTTCGTGAGTACAAGGCTCAGGCAGCGAAGTGTGTCAACTGTAAAGGTGAACACGTCGCTGTATCTGGGCTGTGCCCACGTAAGAAGGAGCAACTCCGCGCAGTGCGTCAGGCATAAAAATCCAACTCACCTCCTTCCACAAACCCTCACCTCTACACAACAGTTGCTGCTGCTGCTGCTCCTCCCCCTGCCACCCAAGCTTCTCCTATCCCAACTACTAATTCTTCAGACCTCCTCACCCTACAAGGTAGGATGCATGCGTGCTACCTAAAAGCGTTGTTCCTGAGCGGGGAAGATAAGTCGGAATTCATCAGAATTTTCGATTTACTGCTTGCTCATAACAACCTACCCAATGTACGAGCTCCACCTGAACTCCTCAGCTCCCCCGCCACCAACCATCCCTCACCGACCCCTGTCTCGTCCACCACCCTGTCCCCTAACGAAAACGTATCCCAGGAGACCGCCAGTAACACTTCCAACTCTCCCCCAACTACTCAACCTGTCACCCTCCCAACTTCCAATACCCCCTCCGCACCCCCTAACACAACTCCATCCACAACCCCCCAACCCAACACCAACAATCCTACTGTCTCTCCAAATATCGATTCCTCTCCCACCCCCACCGTCCCAACTTCCACCACCACGACAGTTCCTCCCGATCAACCACTCACCAATCCCCCCCTCCCCCCTCCCCCCTCCCCCTCCCCATCCATCCGTCCCGCGCCTAACCCTCTCAGAGGAGCCCCAGCACTTGACCTTGCCGACACACCAGACAACCCACCAACGATCAACCTCGACCCCTAAATTATCGACAATGACCCTCTCCCCTCCCCTCGCCCCTCTCCTGACCCCTCAACAGATATATCCCGACCCAAGACTAGAAACATGATACACGTGAAACTCTCAAACGGTTCGTCAACGGCATTCATCGACAACAGACACAGAAGGCCAATAAACTTCCATAAGTCGTAAAATGCTAAAACGTGCGCAGCTATCACAATGACCGTCATCTGATTGCCACTCTCCTCGAAGGGAAGAGACCCGATGTTGTGATACTTAACATCACATGTTTCATCAACGGATACAAATTAGACATTGCGGGTATACATCACGACAGTCTCCAGACAGTAGACACGAGGGAGTCGCCATTCTCATACGCAACATCATCGAACACGAATACCTCGCCACCTCATGGCAATTCGAACACTTTCTAGCAGTTAAGATGAGTACAATATGTGGCTTCATTATCTTTTGCACTACATACTCTCGACCCAACAATATCATTCCACTCCATGATCTCTACACAGTATTCAGTCACACACATATCCCAGTCTACCCTCTAGCTAACCTCAACGCCCAACACAGAACCTTTCACCACAACAGAAACAATTCTCATGGTGATGACATTCAATTTATACTCATACAAACGTCTTAACTTCCTTGGACCTTACTTCCACACTGTCTTCACTGGCCAAGGAGGAGAAAGCAGACCTGATCTTGTCTTCTCCGACAAAGCCAGTAATTATCTTCATAATTTGCCATCTCCAGGAGCACTGTGTGGTTCCGAACACATCCCCATCTTTCTTCATCTCTCGTCTAACCCTATCCTCGTCCCATCACCCTCACACTACCACTACAAAAGAGCAGACCGGGAGAAATTCAAAGAGATTCTCTCCAACTGCACTTACACCACAACTACGAAAATCACCCAATAACACTAATAGGCAGAGAAATAGAACATATACGCGAAACAATCATACAGGCAGCTAACATTTCTATCCCCAGATCTTCATTTACTTCAAGATACTCCTTCTTCCCTTCTTCCAAAACAACTAGACTCATCTCGTGCTACCGTCGACGCTTTGAGCAAAACAGATATCGTTTGGGCATAGTTCAGTGCGACTTCACATCCCTACGAAACCACACACTCAACAGCCTTCTAGAAGACCAAAATAGACACTGAAAATCTCTTATCACCACAACAGAACATCACCGAATCAAATCTCAAGAGTTTTGGAACAGAATCCGAAAGCTCAAAAGAATACCAAAACAGACTTCAATCGGCTAAATGACGACAACACTCTACACCATAACCCACAAGACATTGCCAACATTTGTCAAAAACTCTGGGAAGGTATCTTTCACCCTCACCCCCCCCCCTCACCCTGTGGCGTACGAAAACACTCAAATTGTCACACAACACATACAAAACAGACCCAGTCACTTCTACCCAGAACAGATCATACACCTCCAATCGCTTTCACACAACCACCTTCTCACAACTCCTATAAGATCGAACGAGGTCAAATTCCTCCTCCTCAAATCACCCAAAGTAGCCCCAGGTAATTCAGGCATTGGTTACCAGCTACTCACCCATCTCCCTGACAACGCTATTAGAGCCATCACCTTCCTCTTCAACGTGGCACTAGCCTCTGGCTATTTTCCCGCGGCCTTCAAATCTGCAACAACCACAATGATACCAAAACCCAACAAATCCAACAGAGACCCAATGAACTACAAACCCATCATTGTACTTGAGTCCATTGGGAAGACATTTGAAAGAATCTTAAACAACAGACTTAGACAACACCTTACAAACAACAACCTACTCTCACACAAACAGTTTGGCTTTCATCAACATCGCTCCACACAAGATGAACTCAACATCATTACGAACTACATAAGAAACTACACGCGGACACACAAAATGACCGCACTAATCACAAAAGATGTTGAAAAAGCCTTTGACACCGTGTGGCACGATGGATTGAGATATAAACTAAGCACCCAATTCCAACTCACACGACCCACCATTAAGCTTCTCTCTAACTATCTTAGCAACAGAAAAACCCGAATCAAATACAGAAACATTTACTCAAACTACTTCTTCCTCAATGCCGGTGTACCCCAAGGCTCCGTGCTGGCCCCCACTCTCTACACACTCTACACAAATGATCTTCCCAATCCTATACACCTGGACTCCATCACTCTCCAATATGCAGATGATGTCACACAGCTAATCAGAGCCAGAACCCTCACACACTTAATCAATAGAACCCAACAGGAAATTGACCACGTTTCGCTCCGGGAGTTAAAATGGAGGATTAAAACAAATCCTGCAAAATCCAACATATTCTACTTTGATGTACGTCAGAGATACAACATAACTAATGTCTACCTACACTCCCGTATACACCGACATTTACCCATTCCCATCTCAAACACCAACACTGTCCTGGGCCTAAACTATGATGTATACCTGAGAATGAACCGACATATACAGTGTAGAGCGGCTATTGCGAGAGCGGAGCTCCCAAAATCGTAGATTCAGAGAGGCGCAATTCAAATCCAAATTGCACCTCTACAAAGCATTAATGCGACCTCTTATCACATACGCCCCTTCAGCTCTGGAACTCGGAGCCAAATCCAACATCCGTGCACTCCAAATCATTCAGAACAAAGCTCTACGTTGGGTTTTTAACATCAAATGGCATGGATTCATCAGGAACACAGAACTTCACGAGAGAGCACGAATCCCTCCATTAATCTATTGGAGGAAAGTGTTTGAAAGACAAGTAGAGCGATTTCAAATACATCATACTCACTGGATTGATTACTTCAACAATCTCCTGGGAATAGATCACCCAGGTAACATGTTTAATATACAACCTGGACAACATCCAGTGCTAAAATATTAAAAAACTTGAAAAAACTAAAAACCTCTATAGAACTTGCTGCTAAGTCCGTGCGGGGAACGCCTTGGTAAAATCAGTGTCCATCAGCCAGAGATACGATCCATCTATATATCTTAAAAAAATATACAAAAAAGAATAGAATAAAATAAGAAAGTGATAAAAAAAATAGATAAATATATAAATAAAATAAAACCTTGCCCTCCACTCATCATCTCCGCCCTTAACCTATTTTTCCTATGCAAGCTGGCTTAAGCCCTGGCTCTTTTCCTCCCTCTAAAATTCACTTCCTCTGACAATTCTTGCTCTTTCCCCCCTCTCTTTTCCTCCCTCTCCTTGGAAGGGACTTTTCTATCATCATCATTGTCATTTGTATACATCATCTTTTCTAGCCATTCGAGAAGGTTCTTGCTGCTCCTGTCTCGGCCACGTGTTAACCACGTGGTTGATGGAGGATTAACCGCCAGATCCCACGAAGAAAGAAGAAAGAAGACAGAAGACAGAAGACAGAAGAAAGAAGTGGATTGTAACGTTGCCTCCCGCGTTGGTCCTTCCCGCGGGAGACCGTTACGGTGACGACGCCGGCAGGCTGTTCCCTCACCACCCTCGCTGCTCCCCACACCCCCGCGTTGCCTCCACTCCATCTTCACATCCCTTTTTTATTTTCTTATATTTTATCATCCATCATCCATCTCTCGACCGTTTGGCTTGAGCAATCTCTACCCCAGCTTCCCCAACCCATTCTGGAAAACTCATTTTCCTGAGGAGTGGAGGCTGGAGTGGACCTGTTCTCACCTGACGGGGTGGAGACCCTCACACTATCTCTTACCTCTCCCCTACCTTGGACCGTCGACCGTCCCTCACTCACGTTTTCTCGCACTAGGACACTGATGCCACCAACATGCCGCCCGACATACGTCTAAAATCCCTCAAACTGATTGCCCCCCTCCTTCCACGTTCGAACTCCTGTCCATCGTCTTTAAGACCACTGAGATCCGTCCTACTAGGGTCATTCAATTCCCCTCGAACAAATACCAGTTTAAGATCTGCTTGGGCAAAGATAGTGATTTAGATAGAATCCTATCTAAGCCTCTCCTTGATGAACTAGCTAAAAAACAACTACCAAATCGTTCAGGACCGCTGCCCCCTTCAAGCTAGATGTACTATTATTGCCTACAATGTTGATGAATCTATCTTGTCCCTCAGCCCTTCGGAGATTGTTGAAGCCATCAATGGTGAAAACAATGACGTTAATGTCATCAACGTCTATAAACCGAATAACTCCAGATCAATAAAGATACAATGTTCAAACCCGACCGAGGCCGATCGCCTGCTCCCCCGGGGAGTCCTGTTCCCCATGATCTCTGTGCCAGCAAAATCCCTGAAGAAAGATGAACATCTCGACGTACAACAATGTTTCAAATGTCTGAAATACGGACATGAGACTAAGAACTGTAAAGAACCCCACCAAACCTGTAGTCAATGCGCGGAAACTGGTCATGGTTTTCGTGAGTGCAAGGTTCAGGCAGCAAAGTGTGTCAACTGTAAAGGTAGACATGTTGCTGTATCTGGGCTGTGCCCACGTAGAAAGGAACAACTCCGCGCAGTGCGTTAGGCACAAAAAACCAACTCCCAACTTCCAATACCCCCTCCGCACCCTCTAACACAACTCCATCCACAACCCCCCAACCCAACACCAACAATCCTACTGTCTCTCCAAATACCGATTCCTCTCCCACCCCCACCGTCCCAACTTCCACCACCACGACAGTTCCTCCCGATCAACCACTCACCAATCCCCCCCTCCCCCTTCCCCATCCCTCCGTCCGGAGCCTAACCCTTCCAGAGGAGCCCCAGCACCTGACCTTGCCGACACACCAGACAACCCACCAACGGTCAACCTCGACCTTCAAATTGTCGACAATGACCCTCTCCCCTCCCCTCTCCCCTCCCCTCTCCCCTCTAAATGACCCCTCCCCAGATATATCCCGACCCAAGACTAGAAACATGATACAAGTGAAACTCTCAAACGATTACTCAACGGTCTTCATCGACAACAGACACAGAAGGCCAATAAACTTCCAGAAGTCGTAAAATGCTACAAATCTAACAGTTTAACGTGCGCAGCTATCACAATGGCCGTCATCTGATTGCCACTCTCCTCGAAGGGAAGAGACCCGATGTTGTGATACTTAACAGCACATGTATCACCAACGGATACAAAATTAGACATTACGGGTATACATCACGACAGTCTCCAGACAGTAGACACGAGGGAGTCGCCATTCTCATACGCAACACCATCGAACACGAATACCTCGCCACCTCATGGCAATACCAACACTTTCTAGCAGTTAAGATAAATACAATATGTGGCTTCATTATCTTCTGCACTACATACTCTCGACCCAACACTACCATTCCACTCCATGATTTCTACACAGTATTCAATCACACACATATCCCAGTCTACCTTCTAGCTGCCCTCAACGCCCAACACAGAACCTTCCACCACAGCAGAAACAATTCTCATGGTGATGACTTATTCAATTTATACTCTTACAAACGTCTTAACTTCCTAGGTCCTTACCTCCACAACGTCTTCACTGGCCAAGGAGGAAAAGGCAGACCTGACCTTGTCTTCTCCAACAGAACCAGTAATTATCTCCATAATTTCTTGTCTCCAGGACCACTGTGTGGTTCCGACCACATCCCTATCTTTCTTCATCTCTCGTCTAACCCTATCCTCGTCCCATCACCTTCACACTACCACTACAAAAGAGCAGACTGGGAGAGCTTTAAAGACAATCTCTCCAACTGCACTTACACGACAAACTACGAAAATCACCCAATAACACTAATAGACACAGAAATAGAACATATACATGGAACAATCACACAGGCAGCTGACGCCTCTATCCCAACATCTTCATTTACCTCAAGATACTCCTTCTTCCTTTCTCCCAAAACAACCAGACTCCTCTCGTGCTACCGTCGACGCTTTGAGCATAACAGACATCGTTTGGGCCTAGTACAGTGGGACCTCACATCACAACAAAACCACACACTCAACAGCCTTCTAGAAGACCACAACAGACACTGGAAATCTCTCATCACCACAACAGAACAACACCGAATAAAATCTCCTCAAGAGTTTTGGAGCAGAACCCGGAAACTCAAAGGAATACCAAAAACAGACTTCAATCGGCTAAATGACGACAACACTCTACACCATAACCCACAAGACATTGCCAACATTTTTCAAAACACTGGGAAGGTATCTTATCACATATGCCCCTTCATCTCTCGGACTCGGAGCCAAATCCAACATCCGTGCACTCCAAATAATTCAGAATAAAGCTCTACGTTGGGTTTGTAATATCAAATGGCACGAGTTCATCAGGAACACAGAACTTCATAGGAGAGCACGACTGTCTCCACTAAACATCTATTGGAGGAAATTGTTTGAAGAACAAGTAGAGCGATTTCAAATACATCGATTACTTCAACAATCTCCTGGGAATAGATCATCCAGATAACATGTTCAATATCCATCCTGAACAACATCCAGTGCCCATGTATTAAAAACTAAAAACTACTATAGATCTTGCTGCTAAGTCCGTGTAGGGAACGTCTGGGCAAAATCAGTTTCTATCTGGCAGAAATACGATCCATCTCCTCCTATATCCTAAAATAAAATAGAAAAAATTCCCTAGCCCTCCACACATCATCTTTGTCCTAGTTATCATATCATTCCGATGCAAGCTGGGTTAAGTCCCGGCCCTTTTCCTCTCTAAAATTCACTTCCTCTAACATCTCTTGCTCTCCCCCCCCCTCTCCTCCCCCCCCCTTCCTTGGAAAGGAGTTTTCTATCATCA
The DNA here is from genome assembly GCF_036320965.1 of Panulirus ornatus. Lineage (NCBI taxonomy): Eukaryota > Metazoa > Arthropoda > Malacostraca > Decapoda > Palinuridae > Panulirus > Panulirus ornatus. Next base: position 7,071,300 of record NC_092235.1, on the reverse strand, counting down.
TTCATAAGTGACAGTATTCCCTGCAGAACTGGTAAAAGAGGGGTTCCCTTATTTACCGTTTTTCTTTAAGACTTAGCTTAGCTCTTTAGCTTAGTGAAGCACTCCACCATTTCCTTCCCTAAATTTCATTTGTGTTTATTTTCTATGTTTACTCTTCTCTTTTTGTGTTTACAGACAAGTGGTTGTTGACCGGTATTTCTGGTGTTGCTGGACCACTGGTACATCTCACGAAGGTTGTTTGGACACAATTGTGCGACCATGTGAGAGGTGATGACAGCAGGAGAACTCCACCCAGCTTGGTACGTCCAGCCGGCCCTACTGTGGGGCGCTTGTCTGTCTGATCAGCTGCCTCGTATATTGTCTTAGAGAAGATGTAAGGTGTTACAAGTACCTTTTGTGTGGGGCGGTATGCCACCCCAGAATCTGGGGTCTAGCCCCACCGGTATGGACTCCAGTAAGCCAACCACTAGGGGGTAGTGGTGGTGACCGACCCACGATGGACATAAAGTCCAAAAATGCTGAATTTGTGATGATATATGCGACCGGTTCAACGCTTCCCTCAACCCCTTCCTCATCAAGAAAGTGATTGATGGCCAGCCTGGCTGGTGCTGTTGAGATGGTAAGGAAACTGGCTCGTGGTGACGTTCTTGTTAAAGTTAAGTCATCAAATCAAGTGGCAGACTTACTAAAGCTGAAAAGAAATCATGTTTACGATGTTGTGGCTTCCATTCCAGTGACCATGAACTCATGCAGAGGAGTAATCTTCTGTCCTGACGTCATGGGCATGAGTGAGGACGACATAGCAAATGAACTTGCAGACGAGGAAGTGATCGCTGCTCGACTTATCACAAAACTTATTGACGGCGAGCCACGTACAACCCACCTGATCACTCTAACTTTCGGAGATCCAAATTGCCAAAGGATATTGCCGTAGGTTATGTTAGGTAGCTGTGAGACCTTACATACCGAACATCTTGCCATGTTTTAAATGCCAAAGGTTTGATCATGGTAAAAAGTCTTGTACTTTTTCATCTCGATGTGGAAAGTGTGCCAGCGTGGTGCATGTTGCTGACCATTGTACAGCCAAAGTGGTACTGTGCGTTAACTGTGGGGGAGGCAACCACCCAAGCTCGTACCGAAAATGTCCTCGGTACAAGTCTGAGAAGAAGTCTGGCCAGTTAAGGCAAAGGAGAACATTTCATATGGTGAAGCAAGGAAGAGGGGGAAGGAGACTCACCAGACTCCCAAACACAATGAGTCCTATGCTATGGCATTGAAATGTAAGCTGGTCATGGTCACAATTGCCACGGGAACTGCTGAACCAACCACGACCCATCACTCCCGATGAATCTATAACGAATCAGAGCGACACTGACACTGACTCTGACGATAATATCCACAAAGACTCGTACTCAAGAGCCACCTGCTGCTCTGTTTGCCCCAACAATGTGAGAGGACAAGATGAAGTTACAAAAGAAACTGTGTGGCAGGTGGTCGTTCCTGTGGCTCCAACGAGTAGGTCTTCCTCCATGATGAAGTCTTCCTCGGTGGAATCACTGGACGACAATACCGTGCCCACTATCAGGAGCCGATCCCGTTCCCCTGGGGACTCGCCCAATTTAAGAAAAAAAAAAGGGTTCACAAAGCTGGCCGGCTAAAGAAGTCTTAAACCAACGCGTTCAATATCATTCAGTGGAATTGTAGAGGTCTTAAGAATAAGCAAGCACAACTCTCACTGTTGCTTGCATTATATAGACCATCCGTTATTTGTCTACAAGCGACCAATCTGAACAGCTCAGTCGAAGATTGTGTTGTTTTAGATAATCATCACCCGTATAGAAGATCATGGGGTAACCATTTATATACACCAAAGCTTACTCCATACAGAAGTGATTTTAAATTCTACTCTGGGCCTAAATCCTCACTAACCAGCCAACCAACCAACCATTATGATACATATTTTACTTGATCAACACATCAGGCCTGGCCCCACCACCTACTAACCTTCTCCAGACACTTTTGCTGCCTCCTGACCATTAGTGTCTTACTCTCACAACATCAGACAGAGAGGAGAGTGTCTCCAGACACACTTGCTGCCTCCTAACCATTAGTGTCTTACTCTAACAACATCAGACAGAGAGGAGAGTGTCTCCAGACACACTTGCTGCCTCCTAACCATTAGTGTCTTACTCTCACAACATCAGACAGAGAGGAGAGTGTCTCCAGACACACTTGCTGCCTCCTAACCATTAGTGTCTTACTCTCACAACATCAGACAGAGAGGAGAGTGTCTCCAGACACACTTGCTGCCTCCTAACCATTAGTGTCTTACTCTCACAACATCAGACAGAGAGGAGAGTGTCTCCAGACACACTTGCTGCCTCCTAGCCATTAGTGTCTTACTCTCACAACATCAGACAGAGAGGAGAGTGTCTCCAGACACACTTGCTGCCTCCTGACCATTAGTGTCTTACTCTCACAACATCAGACAGAGAAGAGAGTGTCTCCAGACACACTTGCTGCCTCCTAACCATTAGTGTCTTACTCTCACAACATCAGACAGAGAGGATGTTATGCCTCTTATCTAACCTGACACATCAGCCGGGGTCTCAGGACGTTGATAAGGTCATGGTCGGATCCCCTTATGTATCTATCATGTGACCTCAGTTCAGTTATTGAACTTTATCGCTGATAATACAGCGTTGTTAGGGGTTAATGATGGCAGTTATTAACCTCGTTTAAACACACATATTCACACGAAGACGGTTGTATATAAGCCCGGCTAGCTCAGTCGGTAGAGCACGAGACTCTTAATCTCGGGGTCGTGGGTTCGAGCCCCACGTTGGGCGGTAACAGTTTTCTATGATGTAACATGAAACAGCCTCTGAACATACCATCCACCGCCCGTTTAGATCAACCAATCTGCTAAGCAAAAGGCAGCTGAAGAGTCATTCAGTACTTAAAGACAAACCAGAAGTCTGTTTGAAAAAGTGAGTGATGATGCACGGGAGACTGAAGGAAATGTGTCACTATTCACTGCTGAACATTGTACATTACGTGTTATTCATCATCTCAGTAAGCTGTACAAAGCAAGATTTGCAAACAGTAAAGGATGCAAGAATTTCAGGTTAAAAAGGTTGAAGTGTAGTGCAGTTGTGCGCAATGTGTTTGCCCCGCATTTTAACAGCAACTTGAAAAGTGATATGGGCAGTCAGAAGTTTAGCTTCTTACCTGATGAGAGTAATGACATTACTGTAACGAAACTATTGGGTATTGCTGTCCAGTTCTATTCTGAAAGTAAGAATAAGATTATAATGACTTTCCTGGACCTGGTTGAGCTGACTGACTGTAATGTTAATGGGATATGTGATCCCATCAAGAAGTCTTTTAAAAATAATGGGTTGGAGTTACAAAACCTTATTGCAATTAGCACCGACAATGCTTCTGTGATGACAGATGTTAACAGTGGAGTGTATGATACACTCAAGTTAGAAGTTCCTCATCTGATCCTGATCAAGTGTGTGTGTGTGTCATTCTCTACAGCTAGTTGTCTCATGCTGCAGCCTCCCTAGGAACCTGGATTTTATCGTCAGAGAAACCTATAATTGGTTCTCCCACTCTGCCAGTGATGGTCAAGCTCCAATGAAATCTATACAGCTAAGCCAGACTCGATGGCTGTCAATTGAATCAGCAGTTGTCATAATACTGCAGCAGTGGGTTGAACTTATGATTCACATTGAAATGGCAAGAAATGATGAAAGGTGTTATACATCTCAGAACCTCTATGAGATTCTTTTGTGCCAAGAAAAACTATGCCTTCCTGATATTCCTGAAGTATATTCTTGGAGACGTTCAGTGTGTAAATGAGAAATTTGAAGCTAAGGTACAGGATCCAAGCAAACTGCTAAGTGACCTTATTCAACTTATTGATTCCATAAGTTCTAAGGTTCTCATCCCAGGCAGAAATTAGATGAAGGAGATTCAATAGAGGACTACTTAAACCCACGTGCGTCCTTGAGGAACGAGTTTGAAAAGGAGATGGCACAATGTAAGCTTCCTGATGAAAAGGATATCCGAGGAAGATACATACAGTTTGTAGTGGAGTTGGTGAAACAGCTTCGTCAACGTTTGCCAGACACTGTCCAAGTGTCACAGTCAATGTCATCACTGAGTACAAGTGAATATCTGCAACCCATAAAGCCTGGAATACTGGAATTAGCAAAAATGTTTACTGATAACGAAAATTTCTCACACGCATTGAGTTCCAGTTGAGGAAGCTTCATCATGTATTGTGGAAGCAGAACACTGGCGCCCTAGCACTCTGGACTGAAATAACCTCGTACAAGGATGCAACAGGAGGGAATCGGTAACCTCTCTGAGTTGGCTTTGAATGTGCTGGTATTGTCTCACTCCAACACAGATGTTGACCGAATCTTTAGTTATATCAACATCGTGAAGTCAAAGCTTCGAAATAGACTGAGTATCAAAAACTTAGATGCAATACTAACAGTCAAGTATGGACTAAGATGAAATGGAAACTGTTGTTATGATCTTAACTGCCTGAGGAAGTACTGAAAAACACTGGGTTATTGAAAAGATACGAGTTATCACAACCACAACCTGGACCCTCACATAGAGCACCACAACCCCAGGTCACCGAGGACGAAGAGACTGCGGATTGGTAATTAGCAGATCTGGGATAATAGTGAGTAGTTTAGTGTTAAAACAGTCAGTCCTACCTGTCATTAATCATTTGGCACGTCAAAGAGCAGAAATGATTCGAAGAGCATTTTTTTCGCCGTCATTTTAGCAAGTTTAACGCTTTTTTAGCGCTTTTCGTGAGAGAATCTAGCGCCATATAAAATTTGGGTCAGCAACTTTCGTGGTCAAAAGGTTTCAGTAGGTGGTTGGTGGTCAGTCAGGACGGGTGTTCGCGCTGTTCTGGTTATCCGATGTGTTTTATCTTGATCACGGAGTGGGGGGACAGAGAGAAATGATAACCTAACTTGATGAATATGAGAAGTTTCCTGGGCTCTGGCATCCCCAAAATGGATCGTACTACAATAAAACCGTCAAGTATGGTCGCTGGGTTAGCACTGCACAGGGTATCTGGCAATTATTTCACATGATCGTAAGAAAAATTAAAGAATTAATAAACATCTCTTTTCTTTTGTCTTATTTTTCTTAATATTCGACATATTTCATTCATTGATTTCAATCAGATTCGGTAAAAGTTGTGATGATTCAACATTGTGTTTGTAAAACGTCCACTGTGGATCTTCCTCCGTTCCTGAAATACTAAGATAACGACCTTGTGGACGCCGACCACAACACATCAACACCCCAGTCACAACTCCACGTGGTCACGCTGTCCTCAACCAATCACAACCCCAAGTGGTCACGCTGGCCTCAACCAGTCACAACCGCACGTGGTCACGCTGGCCTCAACCAGTCACAACCCCAAGTGGTCACGCTGGCCTCAACCAGTCACAACCGCACGTGGTCACGCTGGCTTCAACCAGTCACAAGCCCCACGTGGTCACGCAAGCCTCAACCAGTCACAAGCCCCACGTGGTCACGTTGGCCTCAATCACTCTGTATCAATTGTCACCTGCCACCAATTATTGTATCAGATGGGCAATGCCTGGAAGACGAGAGCGATGTGCTTTCAGAGTATATTTTCACAGAAACTACATAGTAAAAATAATTTTGTAACTATAGCTTTAGAATAATTCGAAAAAGACAAAGTTACATGAAGCATAAAAACGGTCTTAGAAAAGGAGAGTTGCAAGTGTAGCAGCAGCAGGTGTTGGTCAAGATGTTATAACGGGCAGGTCATGATGCGGCCCATCATCTACAAGTGGTACACACACCATCCCTAGACCACACTTACACTACACTTGACCCAGCCTTGTGGCACCCGCGCCAGCCAGGTACTCACTGGCAGTCAACATTATATCCTGACAACAAACTTGGACCTACAACTAAACACAACTTATAAATAATAACCCAGCTGGCTAGATTGACAACCATCATGGCGGTCCGCCAGTCATCTGTATATCTCAATCTTTCCTTCATTTATTCTTTTAACTTTTTCATGTCATATCCCAACTCCTCTGTTCATCAACATCTTTACATCATCTCATAGAAAGGGATATTTACACAGTAAGAGTGTATGTGGCACTCAATCTCTCTTGGTATTTCTTCACACAAGTCTCTTTTCCAAGTTCACTTCCTCTCGCCATTCTCTTCTCCCCGACATTGTTTCCTCTTTTTCGAAAACCTCTTCAGATCTTCACTGTCGTCTCCACAAGATGGTGATCAAACATCACACCAGTTGCCCCTTTCAGCACATTTACACCCAAAAGTCTTTCTTTTACACGTCTTTCATTTAACATGTAATACAGTCATGCCCGCTGACCATCTCTCCTACTTACATACGTATATTTGTGTATGTCACTTTTTACAAACCAGGTATTCCCAATCACAAATCCTTTACACACACACAACACAAGTTGTTCACCATTTCCATGCGTCTCAGTTATACCCTCCACTGCCACATTACTTACCTTCACATTTAAATCACCATCACTAATACCTGGTCTCTTACATCATAACTGCTGACACACTCACTCACTTGCTCCCAAAATACTTGCCTCTGTTCTTGACTCTAACTCGTTACCTCGCAAAGTGCCATTTGACCCGGCCTAATGGGGCAGGACAATGATCATTATCTTCACTAATCTCTGGACACCTCTGGTCCTTGGCCTCAGCCACTACACTCTCCACTTCAATACTATCTCACTAAACGCTTGAAATCAGATAATATCAAAATCCTAATTCATCGTCAAGATCTTTACTATAACGTTGGATGAACATACTGAGTGTTGGAGATTCGAACCCATGACCTTGATCTTTCAGACTCAGGTTCGGTGATAATGTGTACCACACCTGCCAGTGAATTCCAACACTTAGTCACCTAAATCTTAAGACCACACATGTACATACTAAACTCTAGATAAAAATATGGTCAACGAAAGATATTTCATATATCTGGTTTGAAAACTGATAAGATCAGGAAATAAGATTTAATCATTATCATTATCGGACGATTATAATGCCCAACAACACACGTTAGGTACACAATATATTTCCTACTAACCTACATGTGAAGTGACAATCCATACCACTTGACAACCAGCGTACTATATCCTTCAGTAGCAGATACATACTATACTTAATGATAATAATAATCATAATGACTATAATAATGATATTGATAATAGTAACGATGATCATGTTAACAATAATGATAATGATAATGACAATGATACCTAATAATAATGATAATGATAATGATAATGATACCTAATAATAATGATGATGATAATGATAATAATAATAATATGGTTGCGAGGCGTGGGCTATAGATAGGGTTGTGCGGAGGAGGGTGAATTTGTTGGAAATGAGATTTTGAGGATAATGTGTGGTGCGAGGTTGTTTGATCGAGTAAGTAATGAAAGGGTAAGAAATATGTGTGGTTATAAAAAGATTGTGATTGAGAGAGCAGAAAAGGATGTATTGAAATGGCTTCTTCAAATGGAGAGAATGAGTGAGGAAAGATTGATAAAGAGGATATATGCGTCAGAGGTGGAGGGAATGAGAAGCGGGAGACCAAATTGGAAGTGGAAGGATGGAGTGAAAATGATTTTGAGTGATCGGGGCCTGAACATGCAGGAGGGTGAAAGGCATGCAAGGAATGAAATTAATTGAAACGATGTGGTATACCGGGTCGACGTGCTGTTAATGGATTGAACCAGGGCATGCGAAGCGTCTGGGATAAACATGGAAAATTTTGTGGAGCCTAGATGTGGAAAGGTTGCTGTAGTTTTGGTGCATTATACATGACAGCTAGAGACTCAATGTGAACAAATGTGGCCTTGTTGTCTTTTCCTAGCGCTAACTCGCGCGCGTGCGGGGAGAGGGGGTTCTCATTTCATGTGTGGCGGGGTAGCGATGGGAATGAATAAAAGCAGCAAGTATGAATTATGTACATGTGTAGATATGTATATGTCTGTGTATGTATATATATGCATACGTGGAAATGTAGAGGTATGTATATGTGCGTGTGTGGACGTGTATGTATATACATGTGTATGTGGGTGGGTTGGGCCAGTCTTTCGTATGTTTCCTTGCGCTACCTCGATAACGCGGGAGACAGCGAGAAAGTATATTAGATAAATGATAATAATAATGATGATAATAATAATAATAATGATAATAGTAATAATAATAATAATAACGATAATAGTAATAATAATGATAATAATAATAATAATGATAATAATAATAATGACAGTAATAATGCTAATGATAATAATAATAATAATGATAATAATAATAATGATAATAATAATAATAATAATAATAATAATAATGATAATAATAATAATAATAATAATAATAATGATAATGTAATAATAATGATAATAATAATAATAATAACAATAATAATTTTTTTTTTTAAACTATTCGCCATTTCCCGCCATTGATAATAATAATGATATTTATGATAATAATAATAATATTTATGATAATGATGCAAGTATAATAAATAGTACTGTACTATACTAATAATAATAGTAATAATGATAATGATAACGATAATATTAATGATAATGAGAATAATAATGATAATAGTAATAATAATGATTTAATTATAATAAATAGTACGGTACCATAATGATATTAATAGTAATAATGATAATGATAATAATAATGATAATGATAACAACAATAATGATAATAAAATTGATAATAATGATAATAGTAATAATAATGATGTAGGTATATTAAATAGTACTGTACTACAATAATAATAATAATGATAGTAATAGTAATAATGATAATGATAATGATAATAATAATGATAATAGAATTGATAATAATAATAATAGTAATAATAATGATGTAGGTATACCAAATAGTACTGTACTATAATAATGATAATAATGATAGTAATAGTAATAATGATAATGATAATGATAATGATAATAGAATTGATAATAATAATAGTAATAATAATGATGTAATTATGATAAATAGTACTGTACTATAATGATAATAACGGTAAAACATTCCATACAGTTGCCTATTCCTAATATAACAAGACAATATGGTCTAAATATACCACATACCGGTGTTACACTGAGTTAAAAGAATTAAACTCCACAAACCATGATTTTGTCTTGATCTGTCCTTGTAACAGTATTTTGAACCTATACTCATCTTGGTGTATATTGTTTAGTTTTTGTAACCATTACATGAATATAAGTCAACATGTTTTCAGGTAAAAATAAGTTTTTCCAATTGTATGTTTTTCATTTTCCATTGGATGGAAAGATCCCAGGGATTAGTGTATATCTTGTGTCCCAACCAACCTTGCTCTGTTGGTTCCTGCTGTCTCTGGGTTAGTCATGTTTTATGGAAAAAAGAAAGATAAATGTTTATCAGGAGCGGGACTCGAACCCACGCCCGGAAGACCAGACAATGATTTGAAAGCAGCGCCTTAAACCACCCGGCCATCTGCCAAGAGAAAATAAATTTGGAAGTTCTCTCTAACTTACTAAACTGAACATATTCCAGGAGCAAATGTATAGTAAATACTTATAAGGTTAAGAGACGGGAAAACACGAGTGTATAACTCTCTCCCATAATGCACAAATAGTAAACACACACACACACACACACACACACACACACACACAGAGCGGCGCCAGGCTGGAGGCGGGGCATCGTGACGTCACAGGCAAGTCCCTCCCCCCGCCAGATCCAAACATGTGTTGTGTCTGGTGATGGCGGTTCAAGATTTCCCACATTTATATTGATCTTTACATTATCATCCACTCCCAAAGTCACCTGGCATTCTTGTGTTTCAACAACAGACGTGATATATGCAACACCAGGCAAACATTGTACCATTATCTGATAGGTTAATTGGTGCACAATCAAGAACCAGTGAATTTCATCGCCGCCATAAGTAAGTAAGGAAGGTGACTTTAATGATGATAAATACGACCTGGTATGGCTGTGTCTACACACTACCGCCATCTGGTCAACCTGGTACGTACGAACCTTAACCTTAAAGTGGCCCACGCAAACGCGAACTTAAAATCTATCCATTTAACTGTCATTTATTAATTAACATTTAAACACCATCTTTTAAACGTAAACCTTCCACTTGCATTATATTAACAAGTAATCTAAGATACGTCATATAAACACAAGGTTTAAAGATGAAACTCGAACTTTTAAGTCCGTCAATTTAACATTTACTTTAGAATTAGCAAAAAAATGCTAATTTTTGACTCCGCCAAAAAACAGCTTGTGTATGTAATGCTTCATTTAAGTGAACATTTCTAAAGTCAGTTAAATTAATGGTATCCTTTGATGTTTATCATTAAAACATAAACCTATGAACTCTGTCTCTAGAACTAAGCACAAACTTTTACGTTCCATCATAGGAAAGGAAACTTGCAAAATCTACCAAAATTCGTCACATAACGCCAACTTTTCAACCTTCCATTTACCTGGGCCACTCTTCCCTGGCTGCCATTCATATTTTGTACTTTTAAACTGTGACTTTATTACACTTTCATTCATTCATCATGACTTTATTACACTTTCATTCATTCATCATGACTTTATTACACTTTCATTCATTCATCATGACTTTATTACACTTTCATTCATTCATCATGACTTTATTACACTTTCATTCATTCATTATGACTTTATTACATTTTCGTTCATTCATCATGACTTTATTACACTTTCATTCATTCATCATGACTTTATTACACTTTCATTCATCATTCATCAACTAGTTCGTCTCACTGATATTCCATTCATAAACTTCATTTGTGCATCTCATAGTTTGACGGCCATGTTGCATGTTTCCTTAAGGTTTATAATTCTTTGTGTATTTAATAATAGAAGATTCAATGATATTTCTCGTGGTACTTGAGTTAGAGTTAATAATGATATCTCAGTTATTAACTCTAACTCCAGTACCACGAGAAATATCATTGAATCTTCTATCATTAAATGCACAAAGAATTATAATCTTGATATAAGTGATTGTCTATACAAATTGCATAAATTTAGTGTTGATAAAATTTGTAAGGAATTCATCTTGTCCACATAATAAGTTTATGATACGCTTGTTGTCTGTCTTGGACAATCACATGTTTACCAAATGGCGTCCTAGCTACGTCTCTTCGTTGTATATCAACTGACTGTTATATTTCTCTCTTGTGTCTCCCCTGATGATGTGAGTTTTACACGAATCTGCACTTGGGAACTTATCGTGTTTATTTTCCCCGTGGACTCATAGGAATATACTTGATCACGCGCAAAATTGTGATCCTTTCCAATATATATATATATATATATATATATATATATATATATATATATATACTTCAGTACGTTTACTTTCGATAATGAGGAACAGAAGAAGAGCCAAGCAAGTAAATTTCGTCAAAGACATCTCTCTTTTCTAAACGCTGCCTCGCAAAGATTTTCATTAATTCAAATTGAAGAAACAGACGAATTTTCTATTGTCTGGTTAGCTCAGTGGTAGAGCGTGAGTCTCACACACTCAAGGTCGTGGGTTCGAGACCCACACCAGACATATTTTTTGTCTTTTTCTTTTTTCATTTTGTCCGCATCACATGTGTGCAACATTCAGTATGTTCGTCCAACGTTATAGTGAAGATCTTCACAATAAATTGGGGTTTTCGACCTTATCTGAAAGGGTCAGGTCCACCAAGACGTCCTTGAAATCTTCCAGAAGCTTCTGGCGATCCTCCTCCAACTGCTGGGCACATCAGAGTTAACATGGGCCGGACATCGGTTGTGGAACGACTTAATCTGCTTCCGGTAGTTAGCAGGGATGATAATGAGGGCTCTGACCTCATACCAGGTCAGCTTAGTTCCAGTCTATTACTTAGTTCCAGTCTATTGCTTAGTTCCAGTCTATTGCTTAGTTCCAGTCTATTGCAACGACAATAAAAAAGTAAAACTCATTTCTTCGTGGAAAATTAAGAGGAAAACACGACAGCAACATGGAGATTTACCCTGTGGTTATTTTGCCGGCTAGTCGGCAACGGTCGGTCAAACAGTATTTTGCCGTGGTAATCTCAGTGCTTCATATAATACTAAGTCCAAAAAAATGTTCTTGGGGGCGTAGCTCAGTGGTAGAGCACTCGCTTGGCATGCGAGAGGTCCCGGGTTCAAACCCCGGCGCTTCCATTTTTTATTTAGGAAATTCATTGTTTTCAGTCTTGTATATATATATATATATATATATATATATATATATATATATATATATATATATATATATGTATATCGTCCGATCAGGGAAGTTAAGCAACGTTGGGTCTGGTTAGTACTTGGATGGGTGACCGTCTGGGAACACCAGATGCTGTTATCCCTGGGGATAGGGAAGAAAGTATACTTGCCTCGTATTCCCTGCGTGGCGTACAAGGCGACTAAAATGGGAGGGAGCAGAAGGCCGGAAATCCTTTACTCTCATTTTCAATTTTTCAAAAGACGGAACAGAGAAGATATAAAGATATTGTAAAGATGTAACTAATATAAGATATAAGAATGAATGGAAGATACGGATGTAGCTGAAACAAGGAGTAATGAAGATTAAGGTGCAATGAAAATTATTCTGTAGTGAAGATAAATGTATATGTTAAAATTTTGTATTGAACATCAAGAAGTAATGATAATGATGAGAGTGTAGTGACGATGAGGGTTTAGTTAGGGAGTGGTGACAATTGCCTTTACAATGATACTAAGGAGGCAACACAATGAGGAACACAAACTTTCCAAAGCTACGTTCAAGTCAGACTTTGAACTAAGTTCGGTAAACAGAAGGATGATGTTAAGATGAGAGTGTAGTGAAGAAGAGTATAGTGATGATAAGGATATTGTCAAGATAGGTTGTAGTGAAGATACGAATGTAGTGAAGATACGAATTTAGTAGAGATGAGGGTTATTAAAGAGTAAAGTTTATTCAAAATGATTATGTAGTGAAGATAAGAACTACTTTTAGTGAACATCAGGGAGTACAATGATGATGGTATGGTAGAAATAACGGTGTAATGAAGAAGAGGGTATAGTGAAGGTATAGTTAAGTGAAAATAAGCTAGTAGTGAAGATACACGTTAGTGAATATGAGGTTGCAGTGAACTTAACCTTATTGACCTGATCCCCCAAATCCTCCAAACTACGTTCAAGGGCGGATCCAAAGCCAACCGAAAAGGCTATTTCTCTGTGTATTGTTAGTGGTGGTGGTGGTGTGTAGGTGTGTGTAATCATCTATTTGCACTGTATTAGGAGGGAGTTTTACACTCGTGGGGCCCCGTGTAAGTACGTTGTTTGTGTGAGCGGGTAAAATCTAAAGCCTTCCTTGAAACCAGCTTAGTCAAGATAAGGTCATATGAAGATGAGGTTGTAGTGAAGATTATGATAAGCCTTGCATAGTGAAGATAAAGGGATTAAGGGAGAGATCAGTGGTTGACAAGGTAGCATGATATACCACTGCGTTATAATAACTGATAACTGAATTATTCCATGCTGGAGAGAGAGAGAGAGAGAGAGAGAGAGAGAGAGAGAGAGAGAGAGAGAGAGAGAGAGAGAGAGAGAGAGAGAGAGAGAGAGAGAGAGAAGGGAGAGTGTGTGAGAGAGGCTGGACACGAGAGAGAGGCTTTAGATGTGAAAAAGACTGAAGGAAATAGAAGGTTAGGGTAAGACTCTGTGACGGAGAAAGATAATTGTCATAAGAGTTAGGGTGGACTGTAGAGAGAGAGGCTTAGGATTAGAGTCAGGCAGGACAGGAGAGAGAGGCTTGGGACGAGAGTCAGGCAGGACAGGAGAGAGAGGCTTGGGATGAGAGTCAGGCAGAACAGGAGAGAGAGGCTTGGGACGAGAGTCAGGCAGGACAGGAGAGAGAGGCTTGGGACGAGAGTCAGGCTGGACCACACCGACAAGGCATTTCTTCCAACACCTGCACACACACACACACACACACACACACACACACACACACACACACACTTAGCAAACAACAACACCCTTCCCACAACACTCACGACACACCCTCCCGAATACACCCACAACACACACACCTCTTCTTCCATGCCCACAATACACTCTCCCACCGTACACCTGCGACACGCACCTTCCCCACACCACACGTCTCCAGCACACCCACACCACACATCTCGCCCACCACACTGTATCTGCTAGTATTGCATTGATCTTGTTATACATTTGATGTATTTTCAGTTTGACTTATGGTATGGCTACAGACTTCACGACTTCACCTGCTCATACCCATTAAAATTTAACAACAATCATACATTTGTGTTATCATGAAGATAGATTGATAGATACATAAATAGATGGATATTCAGATAGATAAATGGATAGATAGGTAAGGCAACCTTCATCTTTCTTAGAAATCAATGATATCCACAATATCCTACAACAAATACATGTACATGGATGTAGTGATAATGTGGGTCAGGTATAAGGCCAGCGGTGTTGAAGGTGTAGTGAATGTGACCATTGACTTGAACCATCAGGGTGTAGTGAAGATAAGGCTGTAGTTAAGATGATTCTTAAAGTGACTCAAGGTTGTTGTGAGTAAAAGGAAGCTTCGAAGATGAGTACTTCCTATCTGAAAGTCAACAATTACAAAATTGATGAAGCATAACAACGTCCTCGGACAGGCAGACTACAACCATAGAGTGAGCCTGACTCTCACCTAACAACGTCCTCTCAATGACAAATGTCTTACCAGAATCTTCTAGAACCTTCCAGAAAACCATGAACTCTGCAGGTAAGGAGGAGGGAATGGCCTCTGGCTGCTGATGATAACCGCATTATTCCATATATATGCATATATATACTTATATTTGCATATATAAGTATGTATATGCAATATATAGAACAATGTGGCTATCAACAGTTTCTAAGAAAACTGAAAAGATGAGGTCCCACCGAGATTCGAACTCGGATTGCTGGATCCAGAGTCCAGAGTGCTAACCCTTACACCATGGGACCTGATAAGAAAAGATGTGATTTCATCTAAATGTTTTACATATAATCAGCCAGAGGCCATCCCTCCTTGCCTGCAAATGTCATTGTTTTCTGGAAGGTTCTCGAAGATTCTGGTAAGATAATTGCCATTGAGAGGACGTTGTTATACTTCATTTTCATTAATTTTATCATTGTTGACTTTCAGATATAGAAAGATAAATAGGTAGATAGATAGATAGATTAGATAGACAGATAGATTGACTGGTAAACAGATAGATATTTAGAGAGAAAGAGACGTAAGGCTAACCCTTACACCATGGGACTGGAAACAAAAGATCTGATTTCATTTAGATGTTTCAACCACCATCACCAGCCAGAGGCTGGTTTTCTGGAAGGTTCTAGAAGATAGATACATAGATAGATAGGTAAGGCAACTTTCAACTTTCTTAGAAATCATTGATGTCCGCATCATTCTGCAACAAATACATGTACATGGATGTAGTGATAATGTGGGTTAAGTATAAGCCAGTGGTATTGAAGGTGTAGTGATAATGACCATAGACTTGAACCGTAAGGGTGTAGTGAAGATACGGTTGTAGTGAAGATAACTCTTAAAGTGACTCATAAGGTTGATAGATAGATAGGGTAGATAGATAGGTAAACAGATAGATATTCATACAGATAGAAAGATAGGTAAGGCTGTGTAAAAATACATAGTTGAATAGATAATCAAATACTGAACATTTCATATGCGTTTTTATAAGATCGAAAAGAAAACGAGATCATTGGTAACATGAGCCTCGGCCACGAGACAATGTCACTCGTTCAAGAGTCGGTTACGGGCCCCGCCGGCGGGGCTTGAGACTCGCCCGCCTGTTTCCAGGTGAGCTCGTTCTCAACGCCCCCGTCGATAGTGGCCGTGACCAACACATTAGTGGCACTGTCTGTCATCAAGACCCCGGCGGCGATAGCCTCGGAGTTGTTGTCCCCTGCAGCAGCCACGGCCACGGATCCAGCCACGGGAGGCTCGTCCGCGTTAGACAACATGACCGCGATCAGGGACATGCATGCGAGGCAACAGCAGGTGATCCAGAAGAGGAAGGAGCACATGACCGTGGACCCCCGACCTTCTGAACACCTTCCAACTAATGATGACGCCGATTCCACTCACGCATTTCAACTTTCTTAGAAATCACTGATGTCCGCATTATTCTGCAAGAAATACATGTACATGGATGTAGTGATGATATGGGTTAGGTATAAACCAGTGGTGTTGAGATTCTAAATTAATGTGACCATGGACTTGAATCGTAAGGGTCTAGTAAAGATAAAGTTTTAGTGAAGATTGCTCTTGAAGTGACTCATAATGATGTTGTGAGTACAAGGAGTCATCGAAAGCTTACTCCAAGGATTGATAATGAATAAGTAACCTGCTCTGGATATTTGTTCGGTAGTACACTGCTCTAGTTCTCCATCGCAAGGCAAAGATTGGTTTGTGATCAACTCTCATCAAGTCAGACCCAAGCTTGTTAATCTAAACGCCCACAGCCATCAAAGAGGAACAACTCTAAAGAACTTCATGCAACAATTAGAACAAGAATTTCCATTATGATTTCAATAATGAGGATGTGTCACCTGCAGTGAACATCATTAATTCATATAAATCTTTTTCACTGCCTATCTGAAAGTCAACAATTACAAAATTGACGAAGTATAACAACGTCCTCGGACAGCCGACTACAACCATAGAGTGAACCTGACTCTCACCTAACAACGTCCTCTCAATGACAAATGTCTTACCAGAATCTTCTAGAACCTTCCAGAAAACCATGAACTCTGCAGGTAAGGAGGAGGGAATGGCCTCTGGCTGCTGATGATAACCGCATTATTCCATATATATGCTTATATATACTTATATATGTATATATATATATATATATATATATATATATATATATATATATATATATATATATATATATATATATATATATATATATATATATATATATATAAGAAATCCTCCCCTCCTTGTATTAACTTTCTAAAATGGGAAACAGAAGAAGGAGTCACGCGGGGAGTGCTCATCCTCCTCGAAGGCTCAGAGTGGGGTGCCTAAATGTGTGTGGATGTAACCAAGATGTGAAAAAAGGAGAGATAGGTAGTATGTTTGAGGAAAGGAACCTGGATGTTTTGGCTCTGAGTGAAACGAAGCTCAAGGGTAAAGGGGAAGAGTGGTTTGGGAATGTCTGGGGAGTAAAGTCAGGGGTTAGTGAGAGGACAAGAGCAAGGGAAGGAGTAGCAATACTCCTGAAACAGGAGTTGTGGGAGTATGTGATAGAATGTAAGAAAGTAAATTCTCGATTAATATGGGTAAAACTGAAAGTTGATGGAGAGAGGTGGGTGATTATTGGTGCATATGCACCTGGGCATGAGAAGAAAGATCATGAGAGGCAAGTGTTTTGGGAGCAGCTGAATGAGTGTGTTGGTGGTTTTGATGCACGAGACCGGGTTATAGTGATGGGTGATTTGAATGCAAAGGTGAGTAATGTGGCAGTTGAGGGAATAATTGGTATACATGGGGTGTTCAGTGTTGTAAATGGAAATGGTGAAGAGCTTGTAGATTTATGTGCTGAAAAAGGACGGATGATTGGGAATACCTGGTTTAAAAAGCGAGATATACATAAGTATACTTATGTAAGTAGGAGAGATGGCCAGAGAGCGTTATTGGATTACGTGTTAATTGACAGGCGTGCGAAAGAGAGACTTTTGGATGTAAATGTGCTGAGAGGTGCAACTGGAGGGATGTCTTATCATTATCTTGTGGAGGCTAAGGTGAAGATTTGTATGGGTTTTCAGAAAAGAAGAGTGAATGTTGGGGTGAAGAGGGTGGTGAGAGTAAGTGAGCTTGGGAAGGAGACCTGTGTGAGGAAGTACCAGGAGAGACTGAGTACAGAATGGAAAAAGGTGAGAACAATGGAAGTAAGGGGAGTGGGGGAGGAATGGGATGTATTTAGGGAATCAGTGATGGATTGCGCAAAAGATGCTTGTGGCATGAGAAGAGTGGGAGGTGGGTTGGTTAGAAAGGGTAGTGAGTGGTGGGATGAAGAAGTAAGAGTATTAGTGAAAGAGAAGAGAGAGGCATTTGGACGATTTTTGCAGGGAAAAAATGCAATTGTGTGGGAGATGTATAAAAGAAAGAGACAGGAGGTCAAAAGAAACGTGCAAGAGGTGAAAAAAGGGCAAATGAGAGTTGGGGTGAGAGAGTATCATTAAATTTTAGGGAGAATAAAAAGATGTTCTGGAAGGAGGTAAATAAAGTGCGTAAGACAAGGGAGCAAATGGGAACTTCAGTGAAGGGCGCAAATGGGGAGGTGATAACAAGTAGTGGTGATGTGAGAAGGAGATGGAGTGAGTATTTTGAAGGTTTGTTGAATGTGTTTGATGATAGAGTGGCAGATATAGGGTGTTTTGGTCGAGGTGGTGTGCAAAGTGAGAGGGTTAGGGAAAATGATTTGGTAAAAAGAGAAGAGGTAGTGAAAGCTTTGCGGAAGATGAAAGCCGGCAAGGCAGCAGGTTTGGATGGTATTGCAGTGGAATTTATTAAAAAAGGGGGTGACTGTATTGTTGACTGGTTGGTAAGGTTATTTAATGTATGTATAACTCATGGTGAGGTGCCTGAGGATTGGCGGAATGCGTGCATAGTGCCATTGTATAAAGGCAAAGGGGATAAGGGTGAGTGCTCAAATTACAGAGGTATAAGTTTGTTGAGTATTCCTGGTAAATTATATGGGAGGGTATTGATTGAGAGGGTGAAGGCATGTACAGAGCATCAGATTGGGGAAGAGCAGTGTGGTTTCAGAAGTGGTAGAGGATGTGTAGATCAGGTGTTTGCTTTGAAGAATGTATGTGAGAAATACTTAGAAAAGCAAATGGAGTTGTATGTAACATTTATGGATCTGGAGAAGGCATATGATAGAGTTGATAGAGATGCTCTGTGGAAGGTATTAAGAATATATGGTGTGGGAGGAAAGTTGTTAGAAGCAGTGAAAACTTTTTATCGAGGATGTAAGGCATGTGTACGTGTAGGAAGAGAGGAAAGTGATTGGTTCTCAGTGAATGTAGGTTTGCGGCAGGGGTGTGTGATGTCTCCATGGTTGTTTAATTTGTTTATGGATGGGGTTGTTAGGGAGGTAAATGCAAGAGTTTTGGAAAGAGGGGCAAGTATGAAGTCTGTTGGGGATGAGAGAGCTTGGGAAGTGAGTCAGTTGTTGTTCGCTGATGATACAGCGCTGGTGGCTGATTCATGTGAGAAACTGCAGAAGCTGGTGACTGAGTTTGGTAAAGTGTGTGGAAGAAGAAAGTTAAGAGTAAATGTGAATAAGAGCAAGGTTATTAGGTACAGTAGGGTTGAGGGTCAAGTCAATTGGGAGGTGAGTTTGAATGGAGAAAAACTGGAGGAAGTGAAGTGTTTTAGATATCTGGGAGTGGATCTGGCAGGGGATGGAACCATGGAAGCGGAAGTGGATCATAGGGTGGGGGAGGGGGCGAAAATTCTGGGGGCCTTGAAGAATGTGTGGAAGTCGAGAACATTATCTCGGAAAGCAAAAATGGGTATGTTTGAAGGAATAGTGGTTCCAACAATGTTGTATGGTTGCGAGGCGTGGGCTATGGATAGAGTTGTGCGCAGGAGGATGGATGTGCTGGAAATGAGATGTTTGAGGACAATGTGTGGTGTGAGGTGGTTTGATCGAGTGAGTAACGTAAGGGTAAGAGAGATATGTGGAAATAAAAAGAGCGTGGTTGAGAGAGCAGAAGAGGGTGTTTTGAAATGGTTTGGGCACATGGAGAGAATGAGTGAGGAAAGATTGACCAAGAGGATATATGTGTCGGAGGTGGAGGGAACGAGGAGAAGAGGGAGACCAAATTGGAAGTGGAAAGATGGAGTGAAAAAGATTTTGTGTGATCGGGGCCTGAACATGCAGGAGGGTGAAAGGAGGGCAAGGAATAGAGTGAATTGGAGCGATGTGGTATACCGGGGTTGACGTGCTGTCAGTGGATTGAATCAAGGCATGTGAAGCGTCTGGGGTAAACCATGGAAAGCTGTGTAGGTATGTATATTTGCGTGTGTGGACGTATGTATATACATGTGTATGGGGGGGGATTGGGCCATTTCTTTCGTCTGTTTCCTTGCGCTACCTCGCAAACGCGGGAGACAGCGACAAAGTATAATAAAAAAAAAAATAATATATATATATATATATATATATATATATATATATATATATATATATATATATATATATATATATATATATATATATATATATATATATATATATATATATATAGAACAATGTGGCTATCAACAGTTTCTAAGAAAACTGAAAAGATGAGGTCCCACCGAGGATCGAACTTGGATTGCTGGATCCAGAGTCCAGAGTGCTAACCCTTACACCATGGGACCTGATAAGAAAGGATGTGATTTCATCTATATGTTTTACATATAATCAGCCAGAGGCCATCCCTCCTTGCCTGCAAATGTCATTGTTTTCTGGAAGGTTCTCGAAGATTCTGGTAAGATAATTGCCATTGAGAGGACGTTGTTATACTTCATTTTCATTAATTCTATTATTGTTGACTTTCAGATACAGAAAGGTGGATAGATAGATAGATAGGTGAACAGATAGATATTTAGAGAGTTAAATAGGTAAGGCTATGCATTTCAACTTTCTAAGAAATCGTTGCTGTGCGCATTATTCTTCAAGAAATACATGTACATGGATGGAGTGATGATATGGGTTAGGTTTAAAGCCAGTGGTGTTGTGGTTGTAGTGAATGTGAACATTCACTTAAACCGAAAGGGTCTAGTGAAGATAAGGCTGTAGTAAAGATAACTCTTGAAGTGACTCATAAGATTATTGTGAGTACAAGGATGCATCGAAGATGAGTACCAGACAAGCAACAGGCTAAGTTCCAGGGTCAACAAGCTATGCTAGAGGGTCAGGAGGTATCTCATGATGAAGAGTCAGTAGTGTATTGCGGGGTCAACAGACTGCTTTCTAGAGTCATTAGGTTATGCTAGAGGGTAGATAGCTCTTGCTGGAGATGCCAAGGCTGTGGTAAATGACAGTATATCACGGTGATGAATGACTGTGCTAACTGGAAGTATGCTTTGCTAAGGTAGGAAATGACAGAGAGCTAACAGGTTATGTTGATTGGTTTGTGGACTACTAATCCACTTTAATGTCTTAGTACGCAAGTCTTGAAAGAACTGTTACGTTCATGTAAGCAGACCACATAAATGGGTCATGAAATTACCTTAGACTGACAAGTTAAAGTAGGCCAGATAGTTACCATCAAGAGTCAGTAGGCAATAGTAGTGAGCCAGCAAGCAGTGATGGTGGGTTGGGATGCCACACTTGAGGGTCAGCTCAGATACATGTTTGGTCATTAGGCCTTTTTGAAGGTTCAGTGAAATACGTTGGTCTACCAGGCCATGTCAGAGGGTCAACTGACGACATTACAGGATTAGTGGATCACGTCAGAAGTCACACCAAAGGCTGCTGGAACATTTTCCACAGTCAGTTGTGGTTTAATATTTGTGATAGTTTATCAGTGAACCACATGGTAGGGAAGGTTAGTAAGCCAAGCAAGAGAGGTAGGAGATCCATGTGAAGTCAGTAGGTCATTCTAGAGGGACAAGAGGCCACAATATGCGTCATGTAAGCCAACCTAAGATCAGAAGGTCGCGCGAGAGGGTCAAGAGGCCTAGATAGGTATGTTCATGGGAGTACATGGGAAGAACAAAGCACAGGATTCTTGATGGCCCATGCCAGGAGTAAAAAATTATGTGAAGGAACACCATGTGGTATGAAGAGAGTTTACTCTCACTAAAATATCAAATGAGAGAACGGGAGAAGTTCCTGACTGAGTAAAGCGGCAGAGGTTGAAATATGAAAGTTAAAAAAAGATTTGAGCTTTAAAAGAGTAAAATCAAATCATGTTTTTCTTTCTTGAACCAAACTTATTCACTGATACTAGATATCTACGTTTTTGTTTAGCTTTGATTTAAAGATTCTGATGGTCTTCACACTGGCAACATCTGTTGGAAATTCTTTCCAATATTCTACAACTCTACAGCTGATATTTTTTTGCCAACGGTACTATTACATCGCTCCCCTTCATATCATACCAATATCTATTGATGATTGCGCTAAAATACAGTTTCTACCTATATGTATTTTCTAAAGTTCATTTATTTCCCTCTGTTTAATTTCAAAACATTACAAATCAGCGTTGTAATAACATGAACATACTGGGCATAACCGTATCCCCCACTCTGTCCTGGAGACCCCATATAATTAATATCAAAAAGCCTACCTCTCAAAAGTTGGGAGTGTTGTATAGTGCCGTAATACCTTTCCTTGAGAGCAAATGTTTCACATCTATAAGAGTTTTATTTACCCAGGTATGGAGTACTGATCACGCTCCACTTGGCTGTTAACTAGAGTGGAATCTAAAGCCATTTGCCTCTGATTCTCCTGGCATTGCCTCTCTTGAAAATTCCCTTTAGCACACTGAGATGTTGCTGCTCTCTCTCTTTCTCTCTCTCTCTCTCTCTCTCTCTCTCTCTCTCTCTCTCTCTCTCTCTCTCTCTCTCTCTCTCTCTCTCTCTCTCTCTGCAAGTCCCTACACGCATTTGGCTGCTGCTTCCCACAGCTTCTGTTCGCAGACCGGCCAATCGAGAATTGACTCTTATGATGCCTCTTTCTACCCTCAAATTTTCTCCCTTCATTTTTCTTTTTCCTTCATATGACCTCGCTTTTTAAAGAGTCAATTCTACAAGCATTTACGGAGCCTGAGGTTATTTCTACTTTATAGATATTTCTTTCTGCGTTACAAAAAGTTAAGTCCATAGGGAGATGCCTGCTCCGACTGGTGTATCGGGCGTCTGGAGTTTCTTAGGAATGATTCAGTACTTGTCCATGTTTTTACCTAGACTGGCAGACATGATTAAACCTCGAAGGGAACTGACGAAAAAGGATACGTGTGGTAGAAGGCTCACAGCTTTGGCGGAGGCGTTCTCTAGGTCTCATCAAGGTCTGGCTCACACATCTCTGGCGGGGATATTGTTCCGGTCCCATCAGGGTCTAATACAGTCCCTGGTAACTCTCCTCAGTCTTCCCTTTCCGTTCATCCGTCACACCTGCTCTCCTCTTCAAGTCTCTCTCACGTACGCAGAAGTTGACGATGTTTGCTCCTGTACATCTGATCACCAACTTCAAACACATATGACCGAGGTGAAACTTCCTGTAGGCATATTCCAGGGGTACAATCTCGACTGCCAGGAAGTCGCATGCGTATTGTATCGCCTGATGAGATAGGAGGTGGTGGACGTGAGACTCGATTGTGATAGTGTGCCTGGTTAGTTTTCCTTGCAGTGATGTCCATAGTATCTTGCTCCGTGGTGTGGCGTGGTTGTAGCAGTACTGAATTATGCTGCATGACTGTCTTAACAGTGGCGATCCATGGAGCGTTGTGCTGGGGTTAAATGCATGTCTCTCTCGGAGTACTACGCTAGTTTATAATGAACAGTGCCATGAACTGTGATTGTCCAGACAACCTGCACTTGGTAAACATCCTCTTCACCGTTTTTATAGTGTAGACTTCCGATTCTGAGTCTTCCACGATGTATGTGCAGTAACTCCATTTTTTCTAAGACTTAGGTTCATTTTGCAGTTTTTGTTTGTTTCCAATCCTGTCACATTATTCATTCTAGTGTCATACACAGTGATCTACACTGTAATCTGCTTCACTTTTTCATTGATATCTGAGATCATTGTTACAAATGATATTGACACTAGACTTGTTCCTTGAATTAGTCCCAAAAGAACATTTTCTGCTTCTCACAATGTTGTATTTGCTGCCATCTGACTTTTCTGTTAGAAACTGTTTGATTCAGTTTTCACCTTTAATATATTGTTTTGCCACTTTCTTTGATAACGCTAGTTTGCTGTATCAGATGCTTTAGCAAAATCAAGAAAAACATTTTCCATCCTCTTTCTTTGCAGTAGAGTTTTGAATTAGTAGTTGTGTGGTTGTAAATGAAGCCTAATTGAGAAGGTTAACCAGGGTGTCTTGTAGTGGTACAAGCAATTGGAAAAAATGAAAAAAGAAAGACTGACAAAGAGTGTATCCTGTATGTATGTCAGTAGCAGAGGCAACAAGGGGTAGGGAAATACTGAGAGGGTTGGAAGGATATAGTAAACAGTGCTCTAGGATATCAGGGCCAGAAAATTCAATAAAGTGTGAGTGAGGTATGTACTGGGTAGAATGAAGTAAATCAGTGTGGTATTTAGGAGACAACATGCAGTCAGCAGACTAAACTAAGTTAGTAGAAGTGTTGAGAGCTAACCATAAAGTGGTCTTTAGACGTTAGCTGTTGATGATGGCCTCTGGTTTTATTGCATAATGCATGACAGCAAGAGATTGATGTTTTTTTTTAAGAAGGAAAGGCAGTTAAAAAAAAAAGCATATGTAAGACAATGCTTTAAAGTACCTTGTTGCATGTGTGACATCACATCTTCTGGTGGGAGATGGAGCATTTTCCTTATGTTGACATTGCTCAGTACTTGTATGGATGGGGCATTTAAGTTAGATAGGTGCTTTTGATTTTTATAGATTTTGTGGTTTTATAGTTATTGACATAGCCCTTGCTACTGATGGAAGGATTTTAGTGGAGTCTGTGGAAGACTTAGCGGTGGCTTTTAAGGAAATGAAAGAGTTAAAGATTTTAGGACCAAAGGCTCCAAGACATCAATCAACATCCAGGCAGTTAGAGATTTTTTATGCCATTTTCCTGTATACGTGTGTATGGAAAGAATGTTGAATGTTTGTAATGGTCCACTTACCATATCATTGTGGTCCACAATAATAGTAGGTTCAATGCATAGATTAGAAGTTTCTTAGGTCTTCAAGACACTGTTCTTCCATGTTTCAGTCTTCGGATGCATAGTTGACACAATGCCTTTAGGCACCACTCATGCAGGCAAGATAATTGGGATCACGTGTCCATTGTGATTCACAGATTGCTTCTTTGAAGCTGACGTGAGTCATGTAATCTTACTTAATCCAGGCTGCTAGGCATGTGCTTGATTCATTCTCCTTAAGATATTCTTTCAGAAAGGAATAACCATGGGTGGAGAAGGCTAAGGGCATGTGCAGAGATACTAAGGATGAGATGAATTTCTGCTTGAAGGCTTGCTAGGAGGAAGGCTTTTGAGTGTAAAGTTGGAGGGTGAACGGTGCTCTGTAATGCATTAGCAAATTGCACTTGTGTATGACTTCATATCACCATGCTGTTTTCTCTTCTTGGTCTCATTAAAACTTTTGGATATTTTATAATGGTAATATTTCTCTACATCTCATTAATTTGAGCATGTGCCTTTCAATTTTTTTTCAAATTTAGAGTCCAATTTTTATGCCTATTACATGCTAAATTGTTTCTTTACTTTTTACTTATAATTGTTGTTTCCTCATATCATGTAGAGAACATATCATACTTTTTACCCCATAGTAATTGAACATTCTGGTGTCTGAAATATTTCTGTTGTTTCTTGATTCAGCAAAGCTTTTAATTGCTTTATCATCACTACTTGTTGTATAAACTGTGCTTGGTATGATGATAAAATTTATGGAAACTGGATGGAAGGCATTATTCCAAGTTATTTACTCTTTCAGATACCAGGAGGAGGGGCTTCTAATGATATTTCTCCACCTTATTGGTGGTAGAGAATGACCACTGCATTGGTACTTGTGTAGCGGTGGTACACCTAATTTACATCAGGCTAGCAGGACACAATTAAATGTTGTAAGCTGGGTGGCTTACTTGACCTCCTTGGTTACATCTAGCACTGCTGCATACACATGTCAGGACAAATCACTTCACATACTTGACATTAAGACAGCTAGGCCAAAACAATCTTAAGAGGGTTAAAAAGTGTTGTCACCTGGCTATGTGGGATAACACTATTGCATTAGAGCATTTGAACATGTATTGTACATGGATATAACTGTAAAGATCTTAAAAACTTACATTCATAGAGGCATTTACGATCTACTAGCAAGAACTGCATAATTTGATTAACCACAACATTAATTTGTGCAGACTTGATGACTCCTTCCCAAACATCTTTTGCAACTACAGTATTTGATTAATCACAACATTATTTGTGCAGATTTGATGATTCGTTTCCAAATATCTTCTACAAGATTTTTTCCATACAGAAGCATTAAGAAATAGCTATAGATGGGTATCACTACATATTTGGGATCAGTAAGGATTTTTTCTGAACACCATAGCCGCTTTAAACTTACATAGGATAAATGCATCCTTTGGGTATCAAAATTGATTTTTTTTTTTGTTGAGCTGGTTTAAGTGCTGAATTACATATAAAATGTTCATGTTGCATATATGGAACACATCTCTTATATCAGCCATCATCATTACAGACAGATTCAAATCAACGTTGACCAGTCATCTTGCACAGTAAGCAGAAGTCTACCCTGATGATGATGCTTATCAGCAGATGGCATCTGGTTACATAATCCAATTGTTATCCTGCCTCTTAGTATATAATCCATTTATGCCCTTTGATCCAAAACCCTACCCACCCGCATATACTGGCTACTTATGTAAGCAGTGTTATTGGACTCCACTTGCTTGAGGTTACACCACAAGTGAAAAGTTGTCTTTTGCAAGGCTGTGTCATCAGGAATATATTCTCGTGAGAGAACTTACTACAATGGAATCTACATTTCCTTGCCATGGAGGTAGTGCATCTTTTAGCTACAGGAGTATTTTTAGGAAGGTTTGGGTAATACAGTGATCTTTGATATAATTGGTCTTGGGGTAAGTATAAAGAAACTTATGTATGCAACTTGAACAATGTATAGTGTCCCAGTGACCATTCCTATTTTCATTTATACTAGGGACCTCAGTTCTTAATTATACTTTCTTTTGCTACATAAGTCAGCTTTGCATTCACATCCCATAACAATAAGATATGATCCCTTGCATTTGAACTGTGAAAGCACTGACTCTTTTCTCCCAAAATGCATTCCTATCTTCTTTAGCCCTCTTATTACTTGGTACACGGGTACCAACAGTTATTCACATCTCATCTTCTGCTTTAAAGACAAAAAAATACAAAGGAATTCTAACAGCAATAGTCCACTGAGTCTTTTTGAGGCTGTTTATGATAGAGGAAGAGATATGAGTCTCACTGAATTGTTTGGGAAAGCTGTAGAAATAAAGTTTGGTTTATGAGAGGGCAAACACTAAGGAAGGAGGAGCACTGCTGCTGAAGCAGGAGTTGTAGGAATGGATGCAACATGTTAGGAATTGAGTTCCCGGCCATTGTAGGTAAAAAAAAGAAGGTGGATTGCCAGAGGTGGGTGGTAACTGGTACTTAGGTACTTATGCACCAGGCCATGAAGAGAAAGATGATGATGTTAAAGTGTTTTGGGTGCAGCTGAGTGAGTGTGGCAGTAGGTTTGATATATACATACATACAAGTAGGGTTGTCGGCGGAGGGAGCAAAAGGGGAAGCAGTAACAGGTGATGAAGTGAAGAGAGGGAGTGAGTATTTTGAAGCATTGTTGAATGTGTTTGATGAAAAGGTGGCAGATGTAGGGATGGTATGCAAAGTGAGACTTGGAGAGTGGTTTGGTGAAGTGAGATGAGGTGGTGAAAGCCTTATGTAGGATGAAATATGGCAATGTGGCTGGAGTGGGTGGGGGTGACTGTGTTATTGATTGGATAGTTTAGATTTTCAGTGCATGTATTGATCATGGTGAGGTGTGTGAGGATTGGCAGAATGCATGCATAGTGCCAGTTTATAATGGCACAAGGGATAGATGTGTGTGTTCCAATGACAGAGGTATACATCTGTTGAGTGTATCAGGTAGGTGGTATTGGAGGGTAATGCCTAAGAAAGTGAAGGCAAGTACAGAGCACCAGATTAGGGACCAAGAGTATGGTTTTAGCATTGGTAGAGGATGCGTGGATCAAGTGTTTTCATAGAAGTGTGTATTGAGAAATACTTTGAGAAACCGATGGATATGTTTGTGGCATTAATGGATCTGGAGAAGACATGATAGGTTTGATTGAGATGCTTTGTGGAAGGTCATTAGAATATATGGTGTGGGAGGAAAGTGGCTAGAAGCAGCAAAAAGTTTTTATCAAGGGCGTAAGGCATATGATCCCTCCCACTGTTCATACACCACTTCTGCCCCATTAGGGCTGTCTGACCACAGTCATATTGCTGTTAATTCTACTTAGGTACACCCATTCTCTGCCCTCTCCTCAAAATACCTACTGTGGCACTTTGGATGAGCTCATATGTTGTCCCTCCACAGCTTCTGTATTGACCTTCCTTGGAATGGGTACTGCTTCTATAGTTGGGATGCTTCTTATTGTGCTAAACACATAGCAAAGGTCATCTTGGCTAGAATGGAGGTATACATCCCATCTTCTAAATCGTTCTTTCCTCAGTCATGGCTCCATCACCTTCAATTTATGTATGCTGTCTGCATTAATCATGTCTTAAGCCAACCTTTTCCATTACTCCACCACTCTTATATTATAAAAATATTTCTTTACATCTTTATTTACAAGTTTCTTATCTAATTCTAGGTTGTGTCCTTTATTTAGCTCTATCCCTGCATCTCTGAAAGAGCTGTCTAGTGTCCACTTAGTCAGTCTTTTAAAAAATCTTAATGGTTGTGATGAAGTTACCTCTCTGTGTTTTCTTTTCCATGGTCAGTAAAGTTAAAACCTCCAGCCTTTCCTTGTAGCTTAGCTTTCTTAATTCTGGTACCATCTCCTCTAGACCTCCTGTATGAGCTCATGATTCTCTAGTTGCAGTTACCAAACTTATGAACCTCATTCTAGTTTTGGCCTTTTGTCAGATATGAATAGTTTGTTACACATTTTCTTACCCGTATACTTGAAAGCTGTTCTGATATTTGTCAGCAGAAAGTTTGTCTCTTTAATTATGCTCCTCTTATGGGACTCTGGCTACAGGTTCGGTACTTCCCAAGTACTTAATGCAGACAGAATCCTGAAGCTTATTTCCTGCTCAATGATAATCATATTGAGGTCATCTTTTGCCTTGTCCTATCCTCATTACTTTGCATTTGTTCGATTTGAATCTCAATGGCTGTTTCAGGCCATCTTTGTTGTCTTTTTAGGTCCCCTTGTAAGTCAATGCAATTTTACTCACTTTTCACATCCTCCATGTTTGCATATCCCACCAATATATTCAGGTAGGATTCTATACCTTCAGGCATGTCATTGATATAGAGCAAGGAGAGTAATGGTACCAGAACCAAACCCTGAGGCACACCAATGGTCACCTTAGCCCATTTGGAAAAGGCTTCTTTAACATGCATCCTTTATTCCCTCCCACTTGAATAATCTTCTATCATTTGTAGGAATTTCCCCCATTATTCATGCTTGGTGATCCACCATCTTAATCAGCCTCTTATTTGGTATAGTATCAAGTGTCTTCTAGCATTTCAGATACATACAGCCATTCCACCCTGCCTTCTCTTTTGTACAGGACAGCTCACTCTCTCTTAAAACTCTATGAGGTTAGTTGCACATGACCTTCTCTCCTTAAACCCATGCTGTCTCTCACTTAGGAAGTATCCCTATCAATGAAAATCATCCACTTGCTTTCTAATAATATTTTTCCAGCAGTAGCAGGTGGAACCCACTGCCACTGCTGTTATGTAATGGTGATAAGTGACAGGCAGCCACTGATCGGGGAGGTACTACTGCCTGGGTTTTGGGAGGGATAATGGCAGCAGCGAGTGAGTCAGCACTGCAGCATTTGTTACTTACCCTTGTCAGGCCCAGATGGTTCTAAATCTTACCTTGTCTCAACCATTTGTGGGTTGTTGGCATCTACCACCATTCCTATACTTTTACTCATACACAATACTTGACACCACGTAACCACAGCCTTAATCGTTTCTGCTCCGAGGGTGGAGTTCATGTTCACCAAAATACAAAAACACCTATTATTTGTTTTATGGATATTGAATCTTCTAACTTTAATGCCATCTGACTCAAAATCTATCTGTCCTCTGTTACCTTGCTTTCGTCTTTTATCTATTTCCTTCCCAATTCCTCCAGCCATGTATAACTCTTCAACTATTTAACTTCTTGCCATGAAGCCCTGCTCTCTTCTCATCCACACACTGAGGTCCTACAAGTAGGGGGTTTCAGTGTCCATCACAAAGATTATGTTAGGCTCTAACTGGGACAATCCTGGTGGAGCCAAGGCCTTTTCTTTTTCTCTCAGTAATCTGGAATAATCGATTAAGCATCCTACCTAAATTTCCAACCAATACAGCTACTCTTCTAATGTGCTTGACTCCTTTGCTACCTCTGAACCCTCCCACTACGCATTTCTGCCCCTTAGGGTCCTCTGACCACAATCTTACAAATGGTTACTACTGATTGGGCACATCCCTTCTCTGTTCACATCCTTCCCTCAAATCACCAACTTTGGCACTTTGGGAGATTCAGTGGTTATCCCTGTGCAGCTTCTGTACTGACTTTCTTTACGATGGGTACTGCTTCTGTTCTAAGGATGCCTCATGTTGTGTTGAACACTATCTTGGCTGGGATGGAGGCCAACATCCAATCATCTTGTAAAACGTTTTTCCTCAAATCATTGCTTGATCATTCCTGCTCTGGTGCCTGTTGTATCAGGGATGGTTCATAATGTACCAAGAAAATAATTTCTTCCCCAGAAGCCTACTCTGCTTTCAATTCAGCTTGGAATTATTGCAAAGCTGCCCTTATTTTCTTCCCCAGAAACCTCAGAAACCTACTTTGCTTTCAATTCAGCTCGGAATCATTGCAAAGCTGGTCTTTGAAGAGTCAAGTGCACTTTCATAAAGAGAAAATGTGATGGCTTGACTTGTGGTGACAAATCTTGTTTAGTCCTTAACCAAAAGCCAAAAGCATCTCCAAGAACTTCGTAATTGAACCTTTCCTCCTCTTTCCCAACCTGATCAATATTTTGCTATCTCTCCAACTTATAAAACTGTTCCCTTTTGTACCTTGTTTTCCTCTAACTCATTTCTGGTTTGGTTCACATTCTAATCTCCACTCCCATTTCATCCCTCTGAACCAATGGCATCTCCTATATTCTCCTCATGGTGGGTCTTCCACGTACTTTTCCAGACAAGGTGTATGGTTCAGATGGCATACTCCCTCATGTTTTAAGGGACTGTGCTTCTGCTAACACCATTCCCTGCTAAACTGTTCCACATTGGTCGAAAAACTTAAGACTTTTCCTTCAACCTGGAGGCACACAAGTTCAGTTCATCCCCAAGAAAGGAGGTCATTCTAACCGCTCCAACCGTCAGCTTATAGTTCTAATACCTTCAACTGTCACCCCATTGCTCTCATTTTTGTTATCCAAAGCCTTTGAAACTTTCCTAAGCTCTCACTTTCTCAAACATTAAGAATCCCATTCTTTTATGTCAGTGCACAGGTATGGATTTTGTAGTGCTAGGTCACCTGGTAGTGTGTACTGTGTTACTCACCTCTGTTCCTTCTCTCTTAGGGATTTTGGTGAAACTTTTGTTGTAGCTCTCAACGTCTCCAGAGCATTTGACAGGTGTGGTGTAAATCATAGCTTCGTAAATTCCCTTCCTTTGCTTTCACTGCCTCTCTCTGTCCTCAAATGTATTGTTTACTCTCAGGCTGCTTCATCCCATAAGTGGTGTTTGTCTGGGTTCTTTCCTTACAACTACTCCCTTTCTTCTCTCAATAAATGATCTCTCTTCTGCTTTCAACCATATTTGCTCTTATGGCTGATGATTCCACTTTACATACTTCAACTCACTTTTCCTCTCCTCCTTTTAATACTTTTCATTTCTCATATTGATCATATTTCCTCTCTCAGAATCTGGGAGCATCATATAGATACCATGATAATTTTTCACATCTACAGGGGTTTTATTCACCCATGTATGGAATGCTACAAACACATTTAGAGTGGTTTATCCTCAATCATTCTATTAGCTAGAGTAGAGTCAGAAGCCTTCAGTCACATCAATTCTCCTGTCATCACCTCTCTTCAGCCTTTGCTTTCTCTATGCTGCAATGTTGTTGTTCTTCCTCTATCATGTAGCTGTTATTTTGGCTATTAATCTCATGAACTGTTTGCATATGCCCACCAAAGTTTGGACGTGTGGCGCATGTTTGGCTCTTACTTCCCATAGCTTCCTTGTAGAGACTGACCACTTGAAGACTGGCTATGATGATGCCTCCTTCCCTAGAACAGCAAGCTGTGGAATTTTCTTCCATTGTTTTTTCGTCCTCATATAACTTTTCTTCTGTTAAGAGTCACTCTTACAAACACACTTGCAGAGCCCTGATGAATTTCTTGTTTCTTTCTCTATAGACTTTTCCTTTCACCTGAGATGAGCTTGATAAGGACATGTATGCTTTTGCCATATCGTTGAAAAAAAAATTTCAGTAAGACCATACATAGATATTATGTTCGCCCTTTTTCCATACACTTTCCATTCCCTTAGCACTATGCCTCCCTACGCTGACATCTTGAACAGTATTTCAAGTGGTTTATTTAGTGTATTTGCACACATTATTAGCACATATGATGAAATTCATCAGGACCATGAGTCTTGTATTGATCAAGCCTTTTTGATATCCTGTAAATCTTTTTTAGTTATCTCAATGATTTTCATAACCTCCTCCTCAGTCCATTTCGTTGGTGATGGGACTATAGTGCCTTTCACTTTAAAAATACTTTTGAATTCGTTCAATTTCTCACATATTCTTATATCAACCTCTACAATTTTTCCTGCTGAATCCCTTAGTCAGATTAGCTGATCCCTAACTGACAACTGACTCATGATGTATATCTTGAAAAGTTTTGTATTTTCACTTGCTTTCTCCAGAGTATTATATTCAAAGTTTCTTTGTTCCTCTTTTCGTATAGTCGTTCTGTTCTTTTACATCTTGCAAATGCTGGCTGACTGGAATGCTATGTTTGCCTCAACTCATCTTGAAGGTTCTCTGCTTTAACATTTTTTATTAAACCATTCCTTCCTCTTTCTTATTGTTCCGTCTTTATTCCAGGCTTGGGGCTACCCATACTTCTACATCACTATACATTTCACAGAGCCTCTCAACATACAGCCCTGGTTCCTGGCTAATGAATTCCATTTCCCAATCTACTTTACCATAGAAGTTATTAAGGTTTCCTTAGATTCCGTGATTACCTCTTATCTTTGTTTCCTGTCTCACCCATACTTTTATAATGTCCTTACTAAATATTCAGACTTGAGCATTACATGATCACTTCTTCTAAATGATATATCACATATAATTTGCTCATTCTCCATGCTGCTAGTATGAGTAAAGATAAAATCTATTAATGATGGTGTATCAGTCCCTCTCATCCAAGTGTGCTCTGAGACATGTCAGTGATGGAAATTTTCTTGTATACTCTGAAATTGTGTCTTCGTGAGTCCCAAGCACCATGGGAATGCAAATTCCCTCAGTCTTTCTCTTCAGAACTGAAATTGGCATTATCCATGTTTTACCATTTCTAAGAAGTGGGTGTTTCACTGTTCTTGTACCATCCTGATTGTTCCTTCATAGTTATGATTGTATATTTGTTTTGGTTTGTTGCATTTCTTTGGAGGATTATATGATAATAACACTACTATGCTCTTCTTCACTACAGTTACTGAGGACGTTACGTTCCTGACTCAATTTTCCAAGTGTAACTCTTGTGGATGGTTTATGCCATGCCTGAAACAACTTACGTTAGCACCAAGATACAGAACCATACTCAGTCTGAACATGATTTACACGATATTCAGTGAAGTATAGGAAATGGTCCCATACTGAAACATAATGATGGTGATTTAGCCCCTGCAGGAGTGAAATAGGGTGGACTGAAGTTATCCAGATCACCTCTGAATTATGTGACACAGCAAAAATTGTCATATCACAGGTAATGGAGACTCTGTTTATTAAATTAACATTGATAAATGTAGCAGTAAGGGAGACCCACAGACTTGGTTATAACCACTTGTTTCTGGCTGGTATCAAATCTCATGAACACCTTTGATTTAACAAGACTGATAGTCTTACATCCTGAACTCCAATAATCATCTTGAATGATCCTTCCAGACATACTGGAATGCTAACACTTTTGAATGATCAGGTAGCAGTAAACACAAACTAATTATTTTTTCCAGCTGATGAGACAAAAACTTAATGATGTTTTGCTGATATGATTTAGATGTGCATGGTGATAAATACATAAATACCTCAAATTGTGTTGAAGTACTTTATTTTTAATGTGAATCACCTTTGCTATTAGCTTTGTTCTAGTACTACCAGCACTTCTGCCACCCTCTTGCCACCAACTCTACAATTTATACCACCACTTTTTAAACAATTTTCCACAACCTCTGCAGCCACCTGCTCCTTCCATTATGCAACCACTTTTGCCACCACCCTTGCCACCAACTCACCAACCATTTGTGCCAGCACCACTACCACAACATTTGTCGATATCTTTGCCACCATTTTATCACTTCATTTATATATGTGCCTCCTCCGTTGCCACAGACACTACCACCATCTCTGCCACCCCTTGCCAGCACCTCTGCCACCTTCTTTGCCATCCCCTTTGCTACCTCATATAACTGCCACTTCGTCACCACTTCTGCATTCATCTTTGCCGTCACTCTTGCCACCACTGCTGCCATTATCTTTGTTACCGCCAACTTTGCCAACTTCTCCACCACTACCAGCTGCGTAATAATTTGTGCCACCACTTTTGAGAACTCCTCTGCAACCATCTCACCTTCCCACTTTCCAGTGACTACTACCACCTCTACAGCCAATAATATAATTACATTTGTCATCACCACTGCCATCATCTTTACCACCACTTTCACTATTTCTGTCACGATCTTGCAATCTTTGCCACGACCACCTCTACCATCATCTTTGTCACCACCAGTAAGACCACCTTTGCCAACCCCTCCACCACCTTTGGCACCATCTTTACCACTACTATCACCGCTGCAGCCAATTATGCCACTACCTCTGCCATCCCCACATATGATATATCTGGCTCCACCTCTACCGGACAGGAGAGAGATGCTTAGGACGGGAGTCAGGAAGGACAGCAGAGAGAGGCTTGGGACGAGAGTCAGGCTGGACAGGAGAGAGAGGCTTGGGACGAGAGTCAGGCTGGACAGGACTTGGGACGAGAGTCAGGCTGGACAGGAGAGAGAGGATTGGGACGAGAGTCAGGCAGGACAGCAGAGAGAGGCTTGGGACGAGAGTCAGGCAGGACAGGAGAGAGAGGCTTGGGACGAGAGTCAGGCAGGACAGCAGAGAGAGGCTTGGGACGAGAGTCAGGCAGGACAGGAGAGAGGCTTGGCATGGTGGGTGAGGTAGGGATATCATATGTGGTGTATGAGGTACAGAGATCCTACATGGTGTGTGAGGTAGAAAGATCCTACATGGTGTATGAGGTAGAGAGATCCTACATGGTGTATGAGGTAGAGAGATCCTACATGGTGTGTGAGGTAGAGAGATCCTATATGGTGTATAAGGTAGAGAGACCCTACAAGGTGTGTGAGGTAGAGATCCTACATGGTGTGTGAGGTAGAGAGACCCTACATGGTGTATGAGGTAGAGAGATCCTACATGGTGTGTGAGGTAGAGAGATCCTACATGGTGTGTAAGGTAGAGAGATCATACATGTTGTGTGAGGTAGACAGACCCTACATGGTGTGTGAGGTAGAGAGATACGTAAAGTTAGTATAATTTTTCTCATTCCAAGCCTTAAGTTGAGAAATGTCCTGGTTAAAGTGAATTATTTATCGTTATAAAAGGAAATAATATATGAAATGTAAAATAGAAATACTCAAGATAACAGATATCATACAAACATTAATATTTGTGCTTATTCTTTTCTAACAATATAAAAAAATGCGAAAAAAATATACATCCTTTTTATATATACATACATACATGCATATATATATATATATATATATATATATATATATATATATATATATATATATATATATATATATATATATATATATATATATATATATATATATATATTCATTGATCGTTATTAAAAGAAATAGAAAATAGATAGAGATAATGAAAATAGTGTAATATTATATTAACATTGATTTTTGTAGATAGGTTTTTTGAACTTAAAGTTCTAAAAAAATGCGAAAGAAAAGCACACATCCTTCTGTTATATATATATAAAAAAATCAATGCTGAGTCAATGGCCGGTGCACATAACGAACAGTAATGTCGGGGTGCGTCGCTATAAAATCCGTAACCAGTGTGTTTGTGTCAGTTGGAGGCAGCTGTTGGACTTGCAGGGGTTGTATCCTGCGATGCACATTCTGGGATCTCACCTCCCGTGCCATGATGGCTGCCCGACGCCTCTCGAAGGCGTACTGCAAGTGTTTCAGAACTACCTCCAGTTTGGGTCGTGCTTCAGGATCATATCTTGTGGCCTCTCTAATTGTAGATACCACGCGTAAGCGGCGTCTCTTATAAACTATTTGAAGTATTCTAATAAGGAGGACGGCATATGAGAACACATCAGACTTTCTTGTGCTAGGCTGGCCACGCTTCACCTCAGGAGCCATCCATGGGTAATCCTCAGGATCGCTCTCGAGTTCATTAGTCATGTCGTCGAAACATGCAAGTCCCAGATCGATGATGTTCACTCTGGGTGACTGCGGATCGCCGCTCACGACCACATTGTTAGGCTTTAGGTCATTGTGGATGAGTCCTTTGCGGTGTATTTCAAGAAGCCTTTGTCCAACCATCAGTCCCAGTTGCAGGAGATCGTAGCCATCTGGTCCTTTGCCTTTAATGATATCCTGGAGAGTGTATTGGCCGCAGTAGGTCATCAAGATGGCTGGTGGTTCCTCGGAATAAGCCAACAACATTGGGACTCCTCCAGCTCCTTCCAGCAAAACCATGTATTGGCTCTCTCGCATGAGACGCTCATCCTCAGAAAAGTGAGACACCTTCAGAACGGCCAGTTCGTCATGCCACTTGACGAGGTAGGCAGTCCCGTTCCCCCCTTCGCCCAAGGTGGCCAGGCTTTCGGAAACAAGCAGTTCCAATGCTTTTCGGTCGATCTGAGTCATGTTGAGAGGAAAGCCTTTGGTTTTGTGTTGGGTATCAGCAGAAATTTACCACTCTCAATGTGCAGGTCCGTGGATGTGATTTCGATGCCTAAGTTGTTTCGTTGCCTACTGATCTTACGCTATATCCTGGATATGCAGAAAATCATAGTTAACACCTCAGGTAATTGAGTTATCAGTGATTCCATAACTTCATTACTTGAAACCCTGAGATTTGAATATAAACTATCTATCTGTCTCTCTATCTATCTATCTATCTGTTTATGTATCTGCCTATATATATATATATATATATATATATATATATATATATATATATATATATATATATATATATATATATATATATATATATATATATATGTATATATATATATATATATATATATATATATATATATATATATATACATATATATATATATATATATATATATATATATATATATATATATATATATATATATATATATATATATATATATATATATATATATATATTTTTTTTTTTTTTTTTTTTCTTTTTTTATACTTTGTCGCTGTCTCCCGCGTTGCGAGTAGCGCACGGGAAACAACGAAATGAAATGGCCCAACGCCACGCCCCCCCGCCCTACACATGTACATACACACGTCCAGACACGCAAATATACATACCTACACAGCTTCCATGGTGTACCCCAGAACGCTTCACATGCCTTGCTTCAATCCACTGACAGCACGTCAACCCTGTAAGACCACATGACTCCAATTCACTACTATTTCCTTGCCCTCCTTTCACCCCTCCTGCATGTTCAGCCCGAGCACACAAAAGCCTTTCACGCCCAGCGTTCCACCTCCAATGGGGTTCTCCCTCGTCTTCCCGTTCCCTCCACCTCCGACACATATATCCTCTTGGTCAATTTCTCTCCCTCACCATTCGCT